>NC_063195.1:18001043-18003543 GCF_017589495.1 Alosa alosa
TTCAACATAAAATGTATTTTTTCCTGATAGTGTAGGCTACGATACTTCTTCAAAAGTAAGTGTGGCATTGAGAAGTTGTCATTTAATACAGAATGAACCATTAAAGGAAACTCGGCGAAGTGATGATTTGTTCTAATGACTTCATTCTCTATAGTGTCTGGAGAACAGAAGATTTGTTTTTATTCTGTAGTCTCAGAAAAAAAAAACTAACAACACACATCCTCATCAAAATGGTATTTGCAATTGCGGGGATGACTTTGTAACGTTGTTGCTGGAGAGTATAGACAGGGAATGACACAAACACACACATACACACACACACACACACACAATGCAGGAGTGCATAGACAGGTAGACAGGGAACGATGGAGTGAAAAGAGAGAGATATGGAGAATTTAACACTTCATTAAAAAAATAAAATCTGTCTGCCCCAATTTCATCAGTTCACTATTAAAGCGTTCAATTTTCGCACTCCTTACCACAGGCTTACATCCTCAGAATAAAAAGTAGTCTGAGAGAGAGAGAGAGAGAGAGATAAAAGCCTGCCTTTGAATGGCAGTTGATGGCAGTTAAATGGGCCATTGCACTAACTTCCACATATTTGAGCACTAAGAGACTAATAGTTTTTTTTTGAAAGCTTGGTGCTAGTCACGGTCTGACACGTAAACCACCCGTTTCTCCTTCCTGCAAATATACCCAGCTCCATGCTTCTGTCCATGGTGGTGCGTTATATATGGTATATGGTCACTAAATAAGGATTGTTGAGAGGTCTTGTTTTCTTTAAATACGGATGTGAAACTCTTTTATTTGTAGGCCAGTGCAAAATACTGTATAATACTGTATATTATTTGAGGTTACGTTCAATATTGTTTTACTATGTTGCAGAGTTTTAACTATGTAAATGCAGTCTTGTGAGGGAATTCATGTTTGTTGTGTTGTTAGATTCTTTACATGTTTGTTTGTTTGTTAGTTATTTGTTTCATTTTATACTTGACCTGCAATTTGACACAAGTCTTTCTCCTCCGTTGTCATGGCAGCACTTCCAAAAGGTCATCCCTCATCAGTTCGACAGCTGTCCAGACAAACTCATCCTGAGAGCCTATCAGATCAAATACAACCCCAAGAAGATGAAGAAGTACGTACGGGTTTAACACTCTGGGGAGAGAGACAGTGTTTATGTAGCACGGCGGTTTGGACACCCCCCTCGGTCTACAGTTGCATAATTATTATAGCTCATGTCGTGCGGCACCATTTTGTCCTCACGTCAGTTGAACATGGAGTAGAATCAGCCAAAACCTCACTGTATTACGATGAAGAATCACATTTACATTTACTTTTAGTATTTATATTAGGCATACATGCTATCATACTATATAATTACTCATGTAGCTAACACATAGCAGAAGCTCATAGCTCCATTCTGATTGAAATTCTTGCACGAAAGACGCCTCCTTGTCATATTTTTACAGCGACGGACATACTCAATTCTGGCTCTTAGTAAGCATCTAGGCCCTACAAGGTCCTATAGCGTGAGACTGATGGAAACAAGGACATGTTTAGACACACATAGAAACAAACCCTGGTTGGGTGCCATGGCAACAGTGCTAAACTAATTGTAAGCCGAGAATAGTTGCAATGCTAACTCACAGGATGTATGCTAACGCACACATCACTGGCCATGCTCCTACAAGCATTCAGTGCTGTTATACACTATGCATGTAAGTAACTGTGAGAGTAAACCTCTTCATGGGCCTAGCGATAGAGCAACAATATCTGGAACTTGGGAAAGTCGGTGGAGTGGCTAGATGAGTGTGACTGCTGAGAAAAGTTCAAAGACTTTTTTTATGTCATATTCATTTACTGCAATTACTTAAAACAATATGTATCTATCAGACAAGATACATTACAGGAACGACCCTAATTGAAATGTATACATGAGATAATGTGTGTGTGTGTGTGTATAAATATAGATTTAATTAGTTGTCCATTTGTAATTATTGTGAAAGCACCGAGTTTCATTGACTAACTTTAATTGGTTTGTGTGTGTGTGTGTGTGTGTGTGTGTGTGTGTGTGTTTGATCTGTCAGGCTGGAGAAAGAATACACTACTATCAAAAACAAGGAAATGGAAGAGCAGATTGAAATTAAGGTGCCCACTTTCTCTCTTTCTTTCTCTCTCCCCAAAGAAAATATCAACCACTGCCACCCAGACACAGAGTCGCCACTCTCTCTCTCTCACACAAACACGCACACACGTTGTCACTGTAGTCACGCTAACATACTGAGATCGAGAACACCGTGTGGTGTTTCACTATGATTACACAAACAGCTCAGCAAATCTTTATGTGATGTGTTATGAGTGCAGTCATTACTACTGTATAGATAATTATAAACGTATTCATAATTATATGATATACACTTGCTATGTCAATCATCAAGAGTACTTAATATCGCTTTATGAATGAGATCATAATGCTTTGGACATACTGAGTTTAATGCAT
>NC_063195.1:18013543-18016043 GCF_017589495.1 Alosa alosa
TACTACACCTCATACTACACCACACATACTACACCTCACATACTACACCTCACATACTACACCTCATACTACACATCACATACTACACCTCATATACTACACCTCATATACTACACCTCACATACTACACCTCATACTACACCTCATATACTACAGCTCACATACTACACCTCATATACTACACCTCATATACTACAGCTCACATACTACACCTCATATACTACACCTCATATACTACACCTCATATACTACACCTCATACTACCTCATACTACACCTCATATACTACAGCTCACATACTACACCTCATATACTACACCTCACATACTACACCTCATATACTACACATCACATACTACACCTCATACTACACCTCATACTACCTCATACTACACCTCATACTACCTCATACTACACCTCATACTACCTCATACTACACCTCATACTACCTCATACTACACCTCATACTACCTCATACTACACCTCATACTACACCTCATACTACCTCATACTACACCTCATACTACACCTCATACTACACCTCATACTACCTCATACTACACCTCATACTACACCTCACATACTACACCTCATACTACCTCATACTACACCTCATATACTACACCTCATATACTACACCTCATATACTACAGCTCACATACTACACCTCATATACTACACCTCATACTACCTCATACTACACCTCATACTACACCTCATATACTACACCTCACATACTACACCTCATATACTACACCTCACATACTACACCTCACATACTACACATCACATACTACACCTCATACTACACCTCATATACTACACCTCACATACTACACCTCATACTACACCTCACATACTACACCTCACATACTACACATCACATACTACACCTCACATACTACACCTCACATACTACACCTCATACTACACCTCACATACTACACCTCATACTACACCTCACATACTACACCTCATACTACACCTCACATACTACACCTCACATACTACACCTCATACTACACCTCACATACTACACCTCACATACTACACCTCATACTACACCTCACATACTACACCTCATACTACACCTCACATACTACACCTCATACTACACCTCATACTACACCTCATACTACCTCTCATATACTACACCTCATACTACACCTCACATACTACACCTCATACTACCTCATACTACACCTCACATACTACACCACACATACTACACCTCATATACTACAGCTCACATACTACACCACATACTACACCACATACTACACCTCATATACTACACCTCATATACTACACCTCATATACTACACCTCATATACTACACCTCACATACTACACCTCACATACTACACCTCATACTACACCTCATACTACACCTCATATACTACACATCACATACTACACCTCACATACTACACCACACATACTACACCACACATACTACACCACATACTACACCACACATACTACACCACACATACTACACCTCATATACTACACATCACATACTACACCTCACATACTACACCACATACTACACCTCATATACTACACCTCATATACTACACCTCATATACTACACCTCATACTACACCTCATATACTACAGCTCACATACTACACCTCATACTACACCACACATACTACACCTCACATACTACACCTCACATACTACACCTCATACTACACCTACTACACCACACATATACTACATACTACACTCCTCCATACACATACTACACACCTCTATATACACATACTATACACACCTCATACTACACCTCATATACTACACCTCACATACTACACCTCATACTACACCTCACATACTACACATCACATACTACACCTCATACTACACCTCATATACTACAGCTCACATACTACACCTCATACTACACCTCACATACTACACCTCACATACTACACATCACATACTACAGCCATATACTACACCTCATACTACACCCACATACATACTACACCTCATACTACACCCATACTCATATACTACACCTCATACTACATATACTACACATACTACACCTCACATACTACACCTCATACTACACCTCACATACTACACCTCATACTACACATCACATACTACACCTCACATACTACACCTCATACTACACATCACATACTACACCTCATACTACACCTCACATACTAAACCTCACATACTACACCACTCATACTACACTTCACGTACTACACATACAGTATTCAGGATACAGTGTATGTAATGGGTCTAAGTGAAGTCTGTCTGTCTATCTGTCTGCCTGTCTGTCTGTCTGTGTGTCTCAGCACCACACGTCGTCGCGGGGAGGAGGCCACTGGAAGGAGTCGCCCAAGAAGAACGCCATGAATGAGATGCAGGACAAGCTGATGGGGGTCCGGCTGCGGGAGGCCCAGGCACAGGCCGAACTCAAGGAGGTCAAACTCAAAGCCCTGCAGCTGGAGAGCCAGGTTAGACATGCATAC
>NC_063195.1:18021043-18023543 GCF_017589495.1 Alosa alosa
CACGCTGCTAATTAAACGTGCAGTCCTAGGGGGAGATTGTTGATGTTCAGTATTGTTGGCATTCAACAGCCAATCAGATGCACCCAACCTTTCAGTATCCCTGAATCAGCAATGTTGATTGGTTGGATTTTGGAATGCTCAGCACTTCTTTCTCTCTCTCTCTCTCTCTCTCTCTCTCTCTCTCTCTCTCTCTCTCTCTCTCTCTCTCTCTCTCTCTCTCTCTCTCCATGAGACTTTTATTCAGCATAGCAGTGAGGTATTCAAGGCACAGTGTTCAATTCTGATGAGACTTAGTTGGTATTTGAATTCATCAACAGTCATGCCTCCAATAGTGTGCTGGAACCTCTTTGGCCCAAACATTATTGAGCTCTATGGCATACATACACACCCATATACATATGTTTACCCATACATACATACAGTACCCTCTAGGAAAATAATAAGGGGATTTAGCCTCTGTGTCAATTAATTGCCATACCTTAGTGAAAAAGAAAGTCATGAACTACTTCTGAAAGTTGCCCCTAGCACACTGAGCAAGGCGCTAAGACTAAACGCTTCTTCTTTGGTACTTCTGAAAGTTCACAGACACTCTGATTTACTTAAAGAAGTTGAATATAAATACACTCTGATTTACTTAAAGAAGTTGAATATAAATACACTCTGATTTACTTAAAGAAGTTATATATAAAAATACAAAAATGCTTCTGTTACATTTTGTATATAAGATTTTCTAGGGGTGCCAATGTTTGTGGGCAACGTGTTTTTGTATTTCTTTATGAGATTTTCTTTTTCCTCAGAATAAATGTGCTTCCCTTCAAGTGTTTTCATTGTTAGATTACAATAAATCACCAAAAGATTATTATTTTTTATACCTGTTTTTAGTGAAATTTACCAAAGATGACAATAATTCTGGAGGGTACTGCACATACACATATGGTCACCCATACACACACATATGGTCACCCATACACACACATATAAACATATGCTCACCCATACACACACATATACATATGGTCACCCATACACACACAAATACATTTGTGCTCATAAGTTTACATACCCTGTACATACACATGCTAAAGTTGAAAAAGTAAAAAAAAATCATCTTTTGGAAATTGATCTTAATGCCTTAATTTAAAAAAATGAGGAAAACTCCAACCTTTAAGGATACCAATCTTTGCAAATGAATAATGTACATAAATAAATGTTCTTCCTCAAAATACAGGGGCTCATAAGTATACATACCCCTATGTTAAATTCCTAAGATGTTTTTTATATTATTTTATATTATTTTATGTATGCATGTATACATACATACATGTATACATGCATACATACATACACACATACACACACAGGAACCTACATGCATACACACACATACATTCCCACATACAGACATTTACACGTACATGAGAGCTGCTGTGTACAAATCTCGGTTGAGTGTTTTTTTTCTTGAAACCTGAGTTCATGTGAGCGCTCTGCTTGCCTCTGTGGTTTTGATAGCTCAAGGGGAAAGGTTGACCATGATGAGGAAGAGGTGGGCGGGCACTAGAAAAGATCAGTCATACCTGGCTTTCCATTGGTTAACCACAGCTTTTCCCCTCCCATCCCGTCCCCCTCATAGGCTGAGCCATGACGTCAGTCTGCTCAGTCTGAGATTTACTGTTTCTGTGCAGTGTATAGATCCTGGATGACATGCTTGCGAATACACATGCAGATCCAAACACCCACACACAGTCACACACGCTAAATCACACGCTCAATCATATACATAAATATAAGTGTACTCAAGCCTGACTCACAGCAAGAAAACCCATAGTCTAGTATTGTCACGCAAGGTCTGGTATCGTACTTCACATGCATGAACACACACACACACACACACCACACACATACATACATATAAATATGAATGGTACACTCATACTGTTCAAATGACAGTAGAATCCCAGTGTCTTGTTCAGTCACGCAAAGGTCGGGCAATCTCAGCTTCTCACACACACGCACCTTTTGTTGTGACGTAAAAGCTCGCTTTGGACAAAGGCGTCTGCCAAATCCCATAACCATAACCATAACCAAATGCTAGTTGAAACACTCACACTCACAGACACACTCACATACACACACACATACACGTATACTGTACAGGTTCTGTTTTCCTGTTTACTTAACTTGTGGTGGTAACAGCTGCCTAACAACTGTAGCACAAGAATATGTGCTATTCAAACCATTTGAGAAAATCACACACAGGCCGCATACTCAGACCATCTTCTTCGTGAGATGACGGTAATTGTGCGTAGGTCGGCATAAGCGCGTCGGCGTGCGTGGTAGGTGCAAACACGCAAACACACACACACGCTCCAAGGGTATCGAGCACATGGCTTTGGTGTGGTTAACACTTTGCTTCGGCACCTGAGCTCGAGGAGTTATAAATAGTAGAGTAGACGATCACTCCCCCAGTTGCAGGCCTGCGCCACCATAATCTCGTTCTATC
>NC_063195.1:18028543-18113543 GCF_017589495.1 Alosa alosa
TCTTCATACAGACAGCGGCCAAACTTTATAATCGAACGTGTTTTTCTGTTTTGTTTGTTTGTTTGTTTGTTGTCATGTGTGTTTTGTGCCAATACTGGGAGAGACTGATGCCAATTGGTCTGTTCTAGATAGCAGCCAAATGTAAGCTGGATCCTCACTGGAACCAGAGCGAAACCACGCTAGATACGGGCAAGAGTCCGCTGCTACCGAGAACAAAGTGGATTTTTTTTTCCCCGAAAGAGACATTTCAAAAGGAGTTGGAAAAAAAAGTGCTGCTAAGAACATTTCTTTTTTTTTTTTTTTTTCATTTTCTTTTTCTTTTCTTATTGTTCTGTGTCAAAGTTTACATTTGTTTGTTTGTTGCCGTGTTTGTTGGCTATCTACCTTTTCCCCTCCCCTATATGGAGTGGACTTATCAATGCAATGAGGTTGAGTGAGAGTGACGTTTAATATCAAATTAAATTAAAATAAACATACTAAATTAAATTAAATATTGTATCTGTATAGCCCGGCGGCTCTAAGGAGCCTCCTTACACTTCTTGCTCACTTGATCCTGATACTCATGGTTGAGTGCTTTGGAGAGATGTAATCCAATAGCATCGCTGTGATGTTATTTAATTATTTATTTATTTATTTATGTTTGTATAATATTTATTGAGTTAGTTTCACTCCATCTCATCAGCAGCTCCATGCAGCAGTGGGGGTCAGAGGTCATCTCATTTGGCATACTCTGCTTTTTCCATGTGATGCCGTGCCACGCTGGAGGTTTTTTTTTTGCTGTGGTTAAGAGTGCTAAATGTGATGAGCGACAGAGACACCATGCTGTCTGTCAAAAGAGAAAGGAAGCAAGCTCGAGGGAGAGAGATGATGGAAACAAAGTGGTCCGTGCAGTCAGAGAGCGTCTGACCACCGACGAAATGTACAATTAGAGTGAGAGGCCTCTGCAATGTGGCAGAAAGACCCTGTGATTTATAGCTCAAAGCATGTTCTCTTATCTTCTTGCATCCACAGCTCTGTACTGTAATCTGTGAACACATCGATACCTCGCACGACTGACATCACTTCCTGCTCCACACTGCCTGCCAAGTGACAAGCAGACAGAGAATGAAATGTCTGGATGCCCCCCATAGAAAGTGTCAGATCAGATCAGTGCTCCCCAACAGCTGCGGCCTTTGTTACCCGACTGTTCAAGTCCGGTTTCTTAGAAAGCACCTGTATCCAGAATAGCTGGTTCTGGGGCCCTGGCATCGACTTTACACAATAGATCCATCCATGATCTGACTGATCCAAAGTGACCCAGCAGATCAGCAGATTCTAGAGAGTTCTACAGGGTTCTCCTCAAGCGCTTGGCTTTTCAGGGGCATCTGTGACAGATTGGAGCAGGCCGATGTGCTTGGCGCACCTTCTCTCGGGTTTTGAGCGTGTGGTGGTGGTGGTGGTGGTGGTGTATTCCTCCACTATATGCCCACTCTGTTTGGGATTTTGTACCCTGTCATGGTGGTACACGAGGTGGCACAATGGAGGTTGTTGGAGGGTGGGTTTTCGTTCGGTAGATGGATTGCTTTTGTGTTGGTGTGATGGGAGTGTAGATGTGGACAGAGAGCCACTCACTTCATATCAAAAATGTGATTCACATATCACAGGTTGTTACATATGCTGAGCCACTGAAGCATGCGGATAGACGACCAATGACTTAACCCTTAAAGGTGTAGGTTTTTGAACGTTCTAAGTTCCGCAACAATTGAAGGTTCTAAAATTCTATGTTGAATTCAATGAACCCAGATATTCTTCATATCAAAAATGTGATTCACTGAAGCATGTGGAGAGACGACCAATGACTTAATGAACCCATGGACCGTGTGGCGTCACGCACTTTCCTTCTGAGGAAATGAAGCTAAACTTGGTCAGCCATATTGGCAAAACCTGCTGTGAGTAATAAGACCTTTTTGGAGCCAGAGTGTGCAAGGTCAGCTAACTCAGAATTAACCATGTTTGGTTAAATCCGCTATA
This sequence comes from Alosa alosa, assembly GCF_017589495.1. Classification (NCBI taxonomy): domain Eukaryota; kingdom Metazoa; phylum Chordata; class Actinopteri; order Clupeiformes; family Clupeidae; genus Alosa; species Alosa alosa. The sequence continues at coordinate 18,030,554 of NC_063195.1, forward strand.
TTTTTAGTTCCTTCTGGTGGAATACATTGTCCATTGTTTTTTTTTTTTTTTTTTTTTTTTTTACAGTCATTGTTACAGATACTTTTGATATCTGACCCCACAGATGACAAGGCCACTTTGGCCTGAAATTCTCCATAGTTCACCATAGAGACTCCGGGTTCTCCACAGAGAGGTGATCAGTTGGTTTTGAAACTGTTTGTTGGGTTGCATTGTTTGTTGCGCTGTGGTGCAGCAGGCTACAGCGCCCATACCATGTACAGGTCCAAGTGACCACAGGGACCCAGGTTCGAGTCTGACCTGCGGTCATTTCCCGATCCCACCCCATCTCTCTCCCACTTACTTCCTGTCAGTCTTCACTGTTCTATCTAAATAAAGGTAAAAAGCCCAAATAATATACTTTTAAAAAAAAGACATCACATCAGGACATCATGTTGTAGGCAACTATCTGGACAGTGCAGTTCTCCCTAGTTCATCATAGAGGCTCTGGGTTCTCCATAGAGTAGTGATCAGTTGCTTTTGAAACTATTTGTTGGGCCACAGGGTTTTTCCTTGATGTTGTTTTTTACATTGAATGAGAGATGTTTAAATGCTCTGGGTAATTGTATTGGGGCAGATTCGTGCAGCTGTTGTACACTGGAAAAGAAAAATATCAAATTAGCCTTAGCATGAGGACAAGACTTGTGGTAGCCATGGGAATTTGAGGAAAACTGGCTAATGTTTAGCATTAGCTTAGCATCAGTGTAGCTAATTTTGTAGGACTCCAGAATCAAGTCGGTTTTGCTCTGACTAGAGGTCAGATATAAAGTTTGATTGCGTCACTGTAAGATCTGGTGGGAAGGTGTCAGTTTCACTGTTACTGTTTACATATCTGATTCCCGAGGGAGGTGTCAGACGATGGACGCCACTCAACGCTTCCCGTCTAATCACATTCCGCCGTCGGTGGTGGTGCAAAGGCACAATGTAGTTGGATGACACACTTTGGGTAAACGCTGTAGCCAAACCTGCCAAGGTTTCTGTGAATCTAGATGAAATCTAGTATATCGATTAATTAACCAACCCCAGGTGGTTTAGCATAAACTTAGATACTTGCATTGGTGACGAACAGGACCAAGTTAGACCATCATTCCCTGTTGACAGCACTTTATCCAAGAAACTAGAGGTATGCCAACCATGTGTCTGGGTTCTGACACCACCGTTGGCAGTGGCAGTGCCCTCCCTGATTTGAGCTGTTCTGGTATGGAGCTGACTAAGATTACATCCATGCTATGCTGGAGTCAGATCTGCAATCATGGATGCATTGCTCTGACACTTATAGCTGTTCACTGTCAGAGCTGTTCTCATTGGTTCACACATTTATACATCTGCGCTGTGTATTCCTGTGCATTTGTTCATATGTATATAGCCCACACATTTATCATTTCTGTTGACGTCAAACTGTTCAAAGATGTCGGTGGGTGATGTAATAGTAATACTTATCACTGCTGGCATGCTTGTTCCATTTGGGGTTAGCCCCAAACAGTGAGTCATTACCATGGTTTTGTTAAAGGTTTCCATGGAGATACAACATTATGACCTCACCAGTGCACAGTGCCATAATAACAACAGACTCCCCAGCTAGAACCGGGTCTCAACTGTTCTAGAGTCAGTCTCCAGCTTGGGTTTGGAACATCGTATTAGTATACAGGTGCAGTTACCGGGCACCAACCCTGACAACCCGAACAACAACATATTTTTGAGGTCTCACTTTTCTTTAACTCCATGTAATGTGTGTGTGGGTTGTGTGTGTATTTTTTTCTTTTGTTTTTATTATTGTTATGAATTTAAAAGAGTGTGCAGTTGGTCGCCTTAGAGGAGACCACCCAAAGACATTTCCTTACCAGTGCACCCACTCTACACAGGCTTCTTCTATGGCAGTAGAGGACCTAAAAGAGAACAGAAGGCCCACGTCTCCCCTAGCAACGTATCTTTAACAGTGTCATGTTTGTCAATGTTTTTTTTTTTTTTTTTGTTTATGGTCAGGTGTGTTTGCGTCCTTCCATGACCCTCTGAAATAACGGTAATAGTAACAATGACCCAAGCATCGTCCACTCTCTCTTCTCTTGCAGTTTTACCAATGTTGTTGTCAAAGTATATTATTGACAGTTATGAAGATGATATTAGCAACAATATTATGAAAATAATTCAGTGTTCTGTACTTGACGAATGATATGAAATAAAGATTTACACTATATGTTCCTGGAAGGTCTGAGTGTGTGACATTTGTTTGGATGTGATGGTTTTTAGTTTCTTCATTTTATTGGATAAAGCAGTAATACAAGTTGTCTCTCTCTCTTTTTTGTCTCTCTCTTTCTCTCCAGCAGTAATACAAGTTGTCTCTCTCTCTCTCTTTATCTCTCTTTGTCTCTCTCTCTGCCACACCCCCCATTGTCTTCACATGTCCCTCTCTCTCTCTCTCTGCCGTCTGTTTCACATTGTCTTCACATGTCCCTCTCTCTCTCTCTCTCTCTCTCTCTCTCTGCCGTCTGTTTCCCCATGGTCTTCACCACCTCCACCCTTCCCCTCTCTCTCCTCTCAATCACTCTTTTAACCACACAGCTTCCTCTTCTAAGTCAGCCTTTTCCTCAGCAGGCCCACTTCCTCCCCCCTACACCACCACCCCCACCCCCTACACCAGTGATTAGGCAGCCCTGCTTGCTTGCCCAAGGTCATTGCAGAACTCTAAGTGTCAACACAAACCAGCAAAGCATGTGAGCAGTAGAGCTGGCTGCTAAGCCTGTCATGAAAGGGGCTGGACATTGTACGTGTGTGTGTGTGTGTGTGAGAGAGCGAGAGTAAGGATGTTGAGAGAGAGAGAGTGTGTGTAAGGAGTAAGGATGTTGAGAGAGAGAGTGTGTGCAAGGATGTGTGTATGACAGAGAAAGTGTGTGTGTGCGTATATGCCATGGGTGCACACATGTCCATATGTGTGAGTCTGTTCAAATGTGTGTATGTGTGAGAGCGAGAAAACTCCCTTGAGAATATGTGACAGAAGTAGAATACTTAAGAAGCAAATGAGGTTGTATGTAGTGTACTATACATAATTTATCTAATTAAGTAATGGAAGTTGGGATATTTAACAAGTGGAAGTAAGGCAGGTTGGCTATACAATACAGCCACTGTACATGAAGTAAAGTGTTTATGAAGGAGGTTGGATGTATAGGTGGTATGTAGCCTCATAAGTAAAGAGCATTGGCAATAGGTTGGATGTATAGATGGTATGTAGCCTCATAAGTAAAGAGCATTGGCTATAGGTTGGATGTATAGGTGGTATGTAGCCTCATAAATAAAGAGCCTTGGCTATAGGTTGGCTGTATAGCCATGTGGTGTGTAGCCTATAAGTGAAAAGCATTGGCTATAGGTTGGATGTATAGCCTATGTGGTGTGTAGCCTATAAGTAAAGAGCATTGGCTATAGGTTGGCTGTATAGGTGGTAAAGGGCTGCACAGGCGGTATGAGATGCACTACCCCTGTGAGGCCTGTTCTTAACCCACAGAGCTGTGACTTTACTGCAGTCACAGCGTTTTCCAGGCCAGTCCTGTCACCTCCGGCTGGTCGTGGTCACCAGCATGTTTTTCAGTTGTGCCATTTAACACCTGGACAAGCTGACACAGCAGTGTGAGTGAAAAAGAGACCACAGTTATCACTTCAGGCTTCAGCGTTTTCCACAGGGGCCAGAGGAAAAATACAGTAGGCTATCACAAAGAAGAGTTAAATTGTTTTATTTGTTTCCAACACAGTCGGTCAATATCCAAAGGAATGCTGTTGAGGCCTGATCTTCAATCTGCATTCAATCTCTAACAGACATACACACACATCATAACACACACATATATTCATTCATTCATTCAAGTGGTGACAATATTTTGTTGAATTTTACTTTTACTTTGACATTATTTTACCAAACTCTCATTACTCACTTCGACTGGAAGCTGAAGTTATATGAATGTGTGTTTTGCCTCCATCACGGCCTCTTGCACAGTAGCTTAGCGTTATCAAGGAAGCAGTCTGCGCGGTCGGCAACTCAAGAGTGGGCTAGGCTACAATGCGCTTCCGCGACGCTGTCAGTGTAGATTGCCACCACACGCACAACGTGACAGTGCAACTACTTCTGTCAGGTTTTGGATTATACGCTAATATACCTATGAAGTTCCAGACCTGCCAGTACGCAGATGTTCTTCATTGAAATAAAATCAGATTTACCTGTAGATAAGTTATAGTCTACTTTTGATGACACATTTAGTAAGGTGAGGGGAAAGAAAAAACGGGCGATAAAGTATAGGCTTAAACAGGAGATTGTGTCTTCAAGATTTCAACCAGGCTGCTTAACAAAGACAGCTATGAATCTGGAGTTTATTTGACAAACGAGGTAAGTTATCTTCGTTTACTTTTTTTGTGAATCTAGACATGTGGCATGTACAGTATGCGATCTTGTTAACCCCTCTGTCGTGCGCCGGCCCAGCGGATAGCATACTGTTGCGCAGTCAGATCAGGATGCAACGGTAGGCCACGCAAGAGAAATCACAGCGCGTCGGGTAGCCGCATGCATCAAACGGCGGCTTCTCGTACTCTTACAGCTGTTTCACTTAGGCTATCAAACGTGGAAAGCTAATTTAATAATCCCAATAAGTCCCATTGATGTAATTACCAGTGACATGGTAATTAGGAAGTTAAAATTTCAGTAGCCTATTGGGAAGTATTTGTATTGGAAAGATGAAAATATGTTCTTTTTTATAAGTAGGCTACTACCAATTATTTTATTGTAAGCTGTTTTTGAGTTATATTGTTCAATCTACTATTAACTACAATAATAATTGCATTTATTAACTACAACTAATTAACTACAATAAATCAATGCACTTAAGGTAAGCCATTGAAGGTTAAGGCTGAAAGGAGGAGAGTTTTAGTAAAGCTGTTTAAGTTCAAAATTCTACCAGACTGAGGTGAACCCCCCCCCCACACACACACACACACACACACATTAGTTGATTCATTGTTTTCAGTAGTATTTAACTGATGTCACTGGTGACGTTTGAGGGTCTGTTCATTTGTACAGTTTTTAATGCCATTATTTGTGGATGCATAATATACAGTATGTCAGGATGTACATGTTCTTTCATGAAGCACAACTCTTCCTGTTTGCATTGATTGAATCCCATCCGCATCTTCTTACAACAGCACAAAACACAGACAACCTTCTGCCAGAAGTGATGTTTGTGATCTTTGGGTTTTGACGTGGTTAAGAAGCAGCAGCCCTGTTGTGCATGATAATTAGCGGTGCCAATTCAACAGATTCACTCACAGCCGCAGGGTTATACATCCAGTTGACAGTCAGTTCCGTGTGTGTGTGTGTGTGTCTGCCAGAAACATTGGCCCCTACAAAATAAATATTATTTGATATATGCCCTCCCTCCCCAAGAATGATAAATTTGGTCATAGCGGCCCTTTTTCAGTAGGCTAGAGAGCCCTGCGGTTCGTCCTAACTGTCCTCTGCCTCTATGGCGTCCTAGTGTACAGTATGTGGGTGTGTTTGCTGTGTCAGTTTCTTTTTCTGCGTAGTGTTTTCTTTTAGATAATTAAGTGAATTAATGATCATCTCTGAAATAATCCTTTTAGATTAGATTAGATTAGATTAGATTAGATTCAACTGTATTGTCATTGTGCAGAGTACAAGTACAGACACAACGAAATGCAGTTTTTGGCCACCGTACATCACATATCTAATTTCAAAGAGAGATGTTAAATTCCTCATGCTATAGGTAGGGGATTACACATAGTGGCCAATCTACAACCAAGCCTATTTACCGTCAAAAACAAAATCTAAGAGAGGAGGCAAGGGATGCATTTCATATGGGACTATGCTGGTGTATCATTTCATATGGGACTATGCTGGTGTACCATTATGGGACTATGCTGGTGTATCATTTCATATGGGACTATGCTAGTGTATCATTTCATATGTGTTTCTTTGAACACCTTTTTTTTTTTTTCTGTTATCTCACCTCATCACCTCATCATTGTGAAACTAAAAGGAAATGTGCACTTCAACACACCAAGAAGGTTTGCGAAACCCGCATCATGCTGCTGTTTGGTTGCGGCCTCAAAGGAGCACATCTAAAATGAAGATTACATGTCCGACAGCTATTAGTAACTGATTGCAGTGGACAGATTTGGAGTGATTTAAACGCGGCGATGTAGAGATGGTGTGCAGCAGGCCTACCCACATCTAAAATGCAGATTACATGTCCAACAGCTATTAGGGACTGATTGCAGTAGATCATTTCGAGTGATTTAACCTTTAAAGGTGTGGGTTTTTGAACATTCTAACCATAGACTACAGTCTATGATTCTAACACATGATTTCGTTCCACAACAATTCAAGGTTCTAAAATTCATGTTGAATTCAATGAACCTACAGAACCAACATTCCCGCCACACCGGTGTGACGGTACACCTTATGTGGTGAAACGGAGTGCACATTCTACTTGGAAAATGCTATGAAATGTAGGGAAATCACTAGAGGTTCACATGCCCCTTACCCCTAAGGTATTTACTTTACGTTTAAGAATACTCATGTTGACAAGAAATAAATCCATTCCCAGTGTACTTGGTGCACCACTTTTTAACCTGTTCCAAAACACCCCAAACACTTTGTTTTTTTAACATGAGGAAGTTACCATCTCTGTGTAAAGTGGTTAATTTCAAATTCAAAGATATGTGTTAATTAGGTGTTTAATCATATTTAAGCTTCCCCTCAATGACAAAGGCCGAAATGTATAAGACACATACTGGTTCACCTATGTTTAGGTCAAAATTTATGTATATAGAAAGGTGTGACATGTCTACCATTCATGTTAACACGGTGATGTAGAGACAGTGTGCATGCCACTAACCCTGTGTTATACAGAGGCAGAGGTCAACTGTGGGGCTTGTTGCTGTCGTTTAAGATCACAGTAGTTGGTTTGTGGGGAGATGGCAATTAATTTCAGGGCTGTGTATCTGTGTGTGTGTGTGTGTGAGTTTGTGTGTCTTCTTGCTGTGATTTTCCTTGTCTCAGTCACTGCCGCCCCCTTATGGCCAATTATGGTACATCATATCATCATGCTCTCTCTCACTATGCATCTCTATCTATCTATATGTCTGTCTGTCTATCTATGTCTGTCTATCTATCTATCTATCTATCTATCTATCTATCTATCTATCTATCTATCTATCTATCTATCTATCTATCTATATGTCTATATGTCTGTCTGCCTGCTTGCCTGTCTGTCTGTCTGTCTGCCTGCTTGCCTGTCTGTTCACACTGTCTGTTTTATAGTAGAGCCCATTCTTACACTCATTCCTCTGGGACATCATATGCATTATTCTCAATATTTTCCTCAAACTAGCCTTCTTTCTCACTCTCATCCCCTCTTTGTTTTCCTCATCTCTCTCCCTCCCTCTCTCTCTCTCTCTCTCTCCTCTCTGTCCCTCTCTCCCTCCACCCTCCCCCTCTCTCTCCTCTTCTCTCTCTCTCTCTCCACCCTCCCTCTCTCACTCATAAACATTTTTAAACTATTGCCCTTTTATTCTTTTATCTCCTATTACTCTTTGCTGTTTCTTTATGTTTATGTTTTATGTTTGTGAATTACCCCTGTGTATAAAATGTGCAATATCAATACAGTTTTTCTCAGTCGCTTTGGTGCATTTCTCTAATCATAATTAACATTTGCCTAACCGTCTCATAACAGTCATTACATAACATTTAGTTCTCATAACATTTAGTGCAAACAGCACCGCATGGTAGCCTGACGAGCCAGACCCAGATGAAAATGTAGGGTCTGGGCACTCACCTTTCGCAGTGCTCAGTCCGAGGGGCGGGATAATCAGTTGTCTTTCAAATTCCCTCTGCACGCAATAGGACAGCGGCAGCGCTATGAGTCCCATGCGTTTCCCACCAGCGGAGCTAGTTGGCTAGTTCAAACGTTTGCCTACTTAATAAAAGCTTAACTCGTGTCACACTGTTCACCAGCAGCAACATCCATCTTATTTGTTTTCAAGTAGCAGGGAATTCAAGCCAAACCGTTGCAACTCTGCCATCAATCATTATGTTAAGCCCACCTAACGACTCTATACACGATTTCATTGGCCTGATTAAGTTTCGATTTCTGGAGCTCACAAGCCAACGGAGAGTTGCTAGACTAGCCCTGGCAGCAAATGTAATTTGCGGCCGCTAGGGGCGCGTCTAGATTTCTAGGCTAACCGCAAAAGTGAATCTTGCTCAAAATGCTTAGTTTAGGTTTTAAATATGTATGCCATTGAAATGGTCAGTGCAATCAAAATGACAAAGTCATGATGCCATTGTTTATGTCAAGATAGTCAAACTGTTTTGTCTTATATGACAGTTTACTCTGTAAGTATTTTCTAATGAACAATGCTAAGGTGGAATTATTTTCTATTTCAAGTAACAAAGTTATACATTATCAAAACTGTTCAAACTCCATATCATCTTCTCAATTTTGCACATCATTAAATCAGTTTCTTCCCATCTTGAACAAATAGCAATGCTTTAGTACATCCCTGCAACTGATTTTGTACAAATGTCTGCTGTTTTTTTTTTTTTTCATTTTCAATTGCTAATGTCATGTTGGTCAAAATGCACTATACTGGTTCCTTGCTGAATAGTCCTACCCCATAAAACGAATTAGCTGTCATAACTACTTGTCATAGTCCGTCTAGCATTAATAAATATATGTGACCTGACAGACAGGAACGTCAGAATGTATAGAAAGCTGTATAGTGGGGGCACAGCTCTGACAAAGGGGTGTTTGACTGTATATTGGTTATTATTTTCGCTTGCACAGTGCTGTCAAAGCCTTTGTTTTTCTTTATACTGTCACAATATCTGCCAGCAGAAAAAAAAAAACTTTAAACATATCCACTGTCTTCCACATATCCAATAAGAAGCACCACAGAGAAGTACCTCTGTTTTGTCATCATTTAGTTTCAAAAGTTTTTGCTCATCCACTGATTAATGGAGGTTAGGCATGCAGTGAGGGAGCAAAGGCCATCTGGTTAGTTGGCTCCACAGAAAGATACAATTGGGTATCATCTGGTGAGCTGTGGAAGTTTACATTATGCTGACTTATGACGCTTCCCAATGGGGAGCATATATAGAGAAAATAGCAGGGGACCAAGGCAGCTCCCTGGGCCACAATCAAAAAGGCAAGTCATGTTTTTCAGATACATGATCTCCTAGACTGATATAAAAAAATCTCTGCCAGTAATGTAGGTTTGAAACCAGTTTAGAGCATTATCAGAGAGACCCACCCACTTTGTAAGGCGGTGAATTAGGATGCTATGATCAATGGTGTCAAATGCCGCACTCAAATCCAGAAGAATAAGGATTGAGACTTTGTTTGAGTCGGTAGCTAGTCTGAGATCATTGACTATCTTTACCAGAGCCGTTTCTGTGCTGTGATTTGATCTAAAACCTGATTGGAATTTTTCAAGGATACTGTTTTCGTTGAGGAAGGTATTTAACTGATTGCAAAACAACTTTTTCAAGTACTTTGCTCAAAAAACATAGATTTTGATATAGGCCTGTAGTTGCTCAGATTGGTATGGTCAAGTTTTGACTTTTAAGTAAAGGTTTCACAACAGCTGTTTTAAAAGCAGTTGGAAATATACCTGTTTCTAATGAGGTATTTATTACCTTGAGAAAAAAGGGGAGCTAAGCCTTCATATACTTTTTGAGGAATGTAGTAGGGATTGGATCTAAAAACACATGTTGAAGAGCCGGTTTGAGTTATAATTTTACCAAGCTCAGATTGAGTAATAGTGCTAAAGGACCTTAATTTTGGGGGGGCTGTTTTTGGGTGTACTATCAAACATATTACTTGTGTTACCAATAGCCTCCCTTATAGAAATGACTTTGTTTTGAAGAAGTCTGCAAATTCTTCGCATCTTAGAGAGGATGCCTGACTGAGTGTGTCAAAAGGTGTTTGATGCAATAGCCTATCAATGGTAGAGAACAACACCCTAGAGTTTCTACTGTTTTCAGCAATTACCTTAGAGAAGTGGTTCCTCCTCTCATTCCGAATAGCTCTATTATAATTTGCAATTTTTTTTTTCTTTTAGAATGGCAACGGGTGAACCTGTAACTTAGTTTTTTCCATGTTCTCTCAGCTTTCCTACATGATCTTTTAGATCATGGATATTTTCGCTCATCCAAGGTGTCAGTTTGCTACAGGGCCTTTTTTTTTAGTCTTTAAGGGTGCCACTCTGTCAAGCAGAGCCTAATTCACGATTAAGAGCCTCTACCATTTGATCAATGGGATGATGTAAAATATCTAAATTTATGGAGTCTATAAGAGCTATGAACTGCTGTTCTGCTCTAATGTCCAAGAGTCGCTGAGATTTGATTGCAATTTCGGATGAATTTTTTGAGTATGTAGTACAATATTAAAAGATACACAATGATGATCAGACATATTTATATCATTTACTGATAAGTCAGTGACTTCTATCCCTCTGGAAATGACTAGATCGAGGGTGTTGCCAAGGTTGTGGGTGGGTCCTGTAACATGCTGCTTTTTAGCTCTAAACTGTCCAACACATTAAGGAACTTACTGGTTTTAGCATCAGTTGTCTTATTGACATGAATATTGAAGTCGCCATTTACAATTATCCGATCATAGCTAGTGATGATGAGCCACATAAGTTCAGAAAACTGGTCGAGAAAGCCAGTCCATAGTTTAGAGGGCTGGCATAAGGTTAATAGAAGTACAACTGGGTCAGCCTTCAGAGTGAGGGCAATATACTCAAAGGAAGCTTAATTCGGCCAAAGTTGACTCGCGGTGCAACTATATTTGTTTGAGAGAATGGAGGCAATTCCACCACCTCGCTTGCCTTGTCTAATTGAGTGGAAGAAATTATAATTTGGGGACAAGTCTCAACAAGAACAGCTTCTGTCTGAAGTCAGCCAGGTTTCAACAAGAAACAGAAAATCCAATTTTTTTTTCACTAATAAAAATCATTGATTGCAAAGGTTTTGGTAGTAAGTGCACCTATATTTAGTAAACCCATGTTAGCTGAAAATGCCTCTGGCTTTTGAGGAATATGCTGAGGTATGGAAAGAATATTTGTTAGGTTTCTAGTTTTAAATTTGTCTTTCTTTTACTATACGCTGGGTAGAAATCAACGCTGGAATAGAACTATATATAAGTCATGCTATTGCATGACACAGCTTGATCTATGGTAGTAGTATTGTATGTTACCCCCGCAGAAAACATTCTCAGACCCATCCACATGTATAATGCCATTCAATCAATACCTGGGGGCGGAATCTGTAATATTTTCTACAGAATGTCAATGTCTCAGTGTGGACGCTTATGTTGTCAGAGAGTAGCCTGGCTCCATGTTGGTTTGGGTGGAGACCATCACGCTTCAGCATACTGGGCCTCTCCCAGAACAAGCCCCAGTTGTTGACATAGGGATGCTTAGGGAAGCCAGTAGCTGCTTGAGCCAGGTGTGGGAGATCTAACAGTCTGGACCATCTCTCAGCACCTTTTCTGTAGGTAGGGAGAGAGGCCCAGAGATGACAAAGCGCTTTTTCTGTGCCCATCAGAGTGGTGATGAGAGTTTTGTAGTTTTCCCGCAGTGCTACTGACTGCTTATCTCTGATGTCGCTCGTGCTCCACGGTAATGACGATGTTGTTGACCTTGGTGTGGCGGGGCCAGGATGCTTGGGGAGTTTCTGCTGATGTCAAGGACCTTGGCACCAGGGAAGCAGTAGACCTTGGGAGGACCGCTACATGATGGGGAATGCAGAGGTCTCTAACCATGGAACTGCCGGCTTGACCAGGGTGGGAGGCTGATGAGGTCCGGGGAGGGGGTCGGGGGCTCCGACTTTGGAGGAGGGACCAGGATGGTTGTCTCGGGCTGGAGGGGCCTCATCCCTGGGTCAGAATGGCATAGCCATTTTCCAGTCGTGATAGGTTGGCTGGGCCTGAGTGCCGTCCCGACCGCCTGTCGCGGGTTTGTGATGCTTTGTTTCTTCACGCCATGGCTCAGGGCTGGTGTGGAGTGGAGCTGGCCAGCAGAGCAGGCTTGGTTCTCAGCAGAGGCCGGGAGAGGCAACAGGGACAGAAGTTGCATTAGTGCATGGCATGGTTAAAGTATTGAGGACAGAGTGAAATCAGGGCATCTGGCATTTGTATGTGTAAGAGAGGTAACGCTACTACGGAGAGAAAGGTGTCGAGGAACTGTTCATCCTTCTCAATCTGATGGAGGGTCGCTATTCTGGCTTCGAAGTTCCACTATCTTTCGAGAAGGACGCATGAGTCGCAGCCTGGTGCACAGCTGAGGGGAGGCATCGCGGTCGCAAGCCCGTGAGGGCTCCCGCCGGGTGCGTCAACTGTTTTTAAACGCTTGTTTGCTAGTTGGCTAGCAACAGCGATATCGCGGCAGTTCCTTGATAACTCGAACACAGGTAGCGGGTAAGTAATCTGAGAAGATCTCACTTTTATATTGAGTCACTAGTTTTGAGAGACGTTAGAAGGAATTTGATGCTTTCTTCTTCCAGATATCGCTTCCTTGGCCCGGTATTATTTGCAGCCCTTTGATACTGGCTTAACGCTTAACGCTAACGCTTGACAGAAAAAGTTTACATCAAGGTTATAGAGTCCCATAATCCAAAGCCTCGAAAGCAACAACAGTTTATGCAAGAGTTTGTTCACGAGATATAATCGGTAGCCAGTAAATCCGATATGACCTACTTGTTAAACAATAATATGCAATACTATAGTACAGTGGTTCTCAAATGGGGTACGTGAAATTTAAAATATACAAATAATTAGCAATAAATGTAGTCATGGATTATTACAATTTAAAAATGTTTGAATTTTGTATGTGTTTATTAGTTCCAAAGTTTAATAAATTAGACACTGATGGCACAGTGCTCTGTTTTAAATCCTTTTTTCTCAACTAAAAATGCTTTTGCTGGTTAGGGGAAGGCTACTTGGCTGAAAAAAAAAATATTTCAGGGGGTACATCACTGAAAAAAAGGTTGAGAAACCACTGCCCTAGTTTATGTGTATGGCGCCTGCTATGCAGCCTATTTGAACGCAATCCAGACATCAAAACGATGCTGATCAGTCAATATGACGGTATGTACATGTCTACGCCCTTAGGGAAAGAGAAGACAGAAAGGTGTCTGTTCATGCACCCAAAGTTTAGGCATTTTCAAGAATTGAGTGATCAACATCGAAGTGGTAAGCAACGGTAACTTATTCCAGAGAACCTTCGCTACTTAGTAGATCGCCCAGTGGGTTACAGAAACAGACAGACAAGTGGCAAACAAAGTCGTTTTCTCCTTAACTGTTCATCTGAAAACGCCATGTCGGTGTCAGAATGTAAGGAACACATGTGAATTACAGAAAATGCATTAAAATGTCCAATCTCGAGCTGTATAATTAAGGGCTGGGGCATAATCCGAGAAAAAAAGGATTTCTTCCATAGGGCCACAGTGTAAAGAATCTCTCGCTAGTCTCCTAAAAAGGCGTGGCGCTACTGAACCATACGTCATAGGGGAACAGGAAGAACCCTTCTGTGAATCGTCTCGCTTTATCAACCGTCTCTGGTGTAGGCTTTCAACAACAGTTACAACTTGTCAAACAGAATGTCAAGTAGTTTCTATAGCAACCTGGACATTACTGTTACACCGTGAAACAAACGTACTGTAAGCAGGCAAATACCGTGACCACGGCAACACACTATAGAACTCGAACTCCAGTAGAACTTTTGAGTTGATATGCAATCAGAGTGTGTGATAATGACCGCGCCATCTCAATTTGTCTGATGTACTTGATCAGCTCTACGACACCCTAGAAGACAGAGACATCTTGTCTCTTTTCCCCTCATTTTGTGGAGCAACACTTGTCGGCTGAACTAATAATTCTAATATTGGTCTTAAGATGATCCTCATACCTGCAGTGAATAAAACTTGAAAGAAAAAAATAAAACTTGAATGTGTGCGCGTGTGCATGTGTGTGTGCGTGCGTGCATGTGTGTGTGTTCAGGAGAGGACGTTCCAGTGTAAGGTGTGCAGTAAGGTGTTCAAGCGCTCGTCCACCCTGTCCACCCACCTGCTCATCCACTCGGACACGCGGCCCTACCCCTGCCAGTACTGTGGCAAGCGCTTCCACCAGAAGTCCGACATGAAGAAGCACACCTTCATACACACTGGTACGGACAGGCCTCATAGTGTGTGTGTGTGTGTGCATATTGTGTGTCTAGTGAAACTGGTGTTTTCATGCCACCGCATGGTAGCCTGACGAGCCAGACCCAGATGAAAATGTAGGGTCTGGGCACTCACCTTTCGCAGTGCTCAGTCCGAGGGGCGGATAATCAGTTGTCTTTCAAATTCCCTCTGCACGCATTAGACAGCGCAGCGCTATGAGTCCCATACGCGTTTCCCACCAGCGAGAGCTAGTTGGCTAGTTCAAAACGCTTGCCTACTTAATAAAAGCTTAACTCGTGGTCACACTGTTCACCAGCAGCAACATCCATCTTATTTGTTTTCAAGTAGCAGGAATTCAAGCCAAACCGCTGCAACTCTGCCATCAATCATTATGTTAAGCCCACCTAACTTTTCTATACACGATTTCATTGGCCTGATTAAGTTTCTTTCATTTCTGGAGCTCACAAGCCAACGGAGAGTTGCTAGACTAGCCCTGGCAGCAAATGTAATTTGCGGCCGCTAGGGGCGCGTCTAGATTTCTAGGCTAACCGCAAAAGTGAATCTTGCTCAAAATGCTTAGTTTAGGTTTTAAATATGTATGCCATTGAAATGGTCAGTGCAATCAAAATGACAAAGTCATGATGCCATTGTTTATGTCAAGATAGTCAAACTGTTTTGTCTTATATGACAGTTTACTCTGTAAGTATTTTCTAATGAACAATGCGCAAGGTGGAATTATTTTCTATTTCAAGTAACAAAGTTATACATTATCAAAACTGTTCAAACTCCATATCATCTTCTCAATTTTGCACATCATTAAATCAGTTTCTTCCCATCTTGAACAAATAGCAATGCTTTAGTACATCCCTGCAACTGATTTTGTACAAATGTCTGCTGTTTTTTTTTTTTTTTTTTTTCAATTGCTAATGTCATGTTGGTCAAAATGCACTATACTGGTTCCTTGCTGAATAGTCCTACCCCATAAAACGAATTAGCTGTCATAACTACTTGTCATAGTCCGTCTAGCATTAATAAATATATGTGACCTGACAGACAGGAACGTCAGAATGTATAGAAAGCTGTATAGTGGGGCACAGCTCTGACAAAGGGGTGTTTGACTGTATATTGGTTATTATTTTTCGTTTGCACAGTGCTGTCAAAGCCTTTGTTTTCTTTATACTGTCACAATATCTGCCAGCAGAAAAAAAAAACTTTTAAACATATCCACTGTCTTCCACATATCCACATCCACCTAACCACTGTCAACCCCCTTCACACACAATAATTATCTGAGAAATGCGCCAAAGCAATTAAGAAAAGCTGTAAACTTGCCTTCCCTCTCACTCTCTCTCCCCCTCCCATCTCTCTCTCTCACTCTCTCTCTCTGTTCACCACCAGGCCTCCCTCCCCCTCTCTCTCTTGCGATGCCACGCTCCTTCCTGGTGAAGTGTAAGAGGGGGTCCTGTCACTCGTCCTCTCGCCCGAGAGATGACAGCCCTTACCTGCCCACAGCTGACCCTCCCGAGTCCCTCCAGAACTCAGGCACTGCGTGGGACGCCCCTATCGAGTCCCCGGCGGCGCCTCTGGAGGACCCGGACACAGGTGCTGTGACAGGGGTCGTGCACTCCCCACCTCACGTCTTCTCCAGCTGGGCCGCAGGTAGGCCTGTGTGAATGGGAAATCCACCGTGTTAAAGCAACACCAAAGAGTTTTTTGTAAAATAATCGTTTCAGTGGTTCATCAACTCGTAAAAGGGTGAACGGCACTTCTGCATTCGCTTCGCGGCCCTCTATCGGCTATAACCGCACTATGCAAGTTTGCCAGATCGGGTAGCGGATCGGTAGTTCGATGGAATGAGACATAAGAAACTACACATTTGACTTGCTTCTTATGTCGCAATACATCGCACTTTCATAATATCATGCAACATACTCTATCTTGTCTGTGGACATCGTTATTTCCAAAGCCAGTGCTGGATAAACAAACAGCATGGGTGCGACAGAGTAAAAGTGCTTTGGTGTTGTTTTAATGTGAATTATATTCATTATACCATATCATATTATATTAATTTCTCTTTGTGTTGATTTAATCAATCAGTTCAGCTATTGATTTATGTCACTGAGCGATTAAACAAACACCTGTTTTAGATCAAAGGGGCTTCAGGTAGAATTTGAGTATATATGTCAAACAATTATATCATTGCATTTGCATGCTGTTGCTGTTTGTAGGCCATTGTGAATGTCTCAAACAATAAAGTCCTACACGCTTCTTTAACAAGTGATGTTGTGTAGATGTGTTGCCTGCATGCAACTGATGCCAGCAGAGTTGTGTTGCATTGGCAGGATTGAAGTGTAATTCTCTGATAGAACAAAAGACACCTTGTTGTTGTAATGGCTATGCCGTTAGGATATTCTTACTTCTTCTGTTGACACATTCTCCAAATGAAAATAGGCAGATTGTGCAGTCAGTTGATTTTCATTGTTTGTAACCACTCCGCCCTCCTCTGTCTCATCTCCCGTCGCTAGCATCCAAAGAGGCGTCCCCTACGCACCCTCACATCTGGCGCTCTCTGCACCCCAAAGAACTGAGGGAACACCACGACCCCCGCAACCTCACCCTGCCCTCCGACCCCGAGTCCCAGCAGCTCCAGAGGCTGCTGAGTACGTATCGGTCAGAAGGCCGAGAGGTGGGCTGTTCTCAGATCAGCATCACAGGCTCCTCTCTGGGGCCCTACCCATTCTGCAGCAAGGTGAGGCCAGGGTCACAGGACACACAGGAACAGCCAGTCACACAGACATAGGCACAAATAGTCACAGATACTTATAGTAGGTACAAATAGTCTTATATACATAAATACAATCACAGTCACAGATACATGGACACAAACAGTCACACTATTTCCCAAGGGGAAATTCAAGAAAGTCACGCAGACATCGGAACAAATAGTCACACAGATACATAGGCACACAAACATAGGAACAAATAGTCACACAGATACAGTACATGGACACAAATAGTCACACAGATACATAGGCACACAAACAGGAACAAATAGTCACAGATACATGGGCACAGTCACCCAGCCATAGGAACAAATAGTCAGACACATGGACACTGAAGTTCACAGGACCTTTATTTTACTTCCACTGAATCTCAAAGCATTGCAGAATTTGTTAGCAGTTAGTCTGATACCAGTGGTTTGACAGAGGCTGGTCAGATAGCCACAGAGTTGTTGTTGTTAAACATTAAGTAAGATTGTTAGCATGATGTGTATTTCACAAGCATTGTCATTCCCTGACAAGGAATTGATTGTTTCTATATGTAATAAAGTGTGTGTGTGTGTGTGTGTGTGTCTGTCTTCACAGGGTTTCTCCTCTGTGTCCGGGCCAGAGTCAGTCATACACAGGACTCACGGAGGTCTGCACAAGATCAGTGTCCTCAGGACCTGCTCCGAGAGCGGCCACAGGGGTCACAGAGGTCACAGGGTCAAGGTCAGTCGTGCTAAAGAGATTTGGTGAGGGGCGCGGAGTGAAGACTTAAGGGCAATTTACAGTTCAGGCAACAGGCGTCGCACGACAGATGCAAAGTGTTGCCGACAGACCGAGTGGCAGTGAGTGTAGGCAAAGATCCTTAATATACAAAGATAAAGCAGCACAGGCTTCTACAATGGAATGGAATTGTACACAGTTCCTGCCTCCTAAAAAGGCGTGGTCAGAATGCGCTGACGCTTCCACCTCGTTGATGAAAAACGTCAAAGATTTTTCATTTTTTCCTCTCTTGCTGTGACCAACTGGAGCTGGCCTGGTGACTGAATTTGGTACATCGTCATTGGCAAGATGCGGTCTGATTTCCAGGTAAGTGGCCGTTTGAAATGTGGCAAGGTATTTGTGATTAGTCTGTGTCTGTGTAACGAAGTTATCTATGTAGTAAAATGTCTGGGCGAGTTTAGGTAATAACATTATTATTATCTCGTGTCGGCCATGAATGTTAGCTCATTGAGGAGTAACGCTAGTTGACGCTAGCTAACCATCTGATACCTAGCAGAGCTAGCTGAGGCACTAGCTACCAGATTAATTTGGTAGTTAGGCTACAAAGATAATTTTCTGAACCTGATATTTGCTCTACCTAAATCGGCATCACTATAGCTTGTGGATCAGGATCTACCGTTAAGTTTACATTGATTTAGCAGTTTTGAAATGTGTTTAGCTGCTAGTAAAAAATGAGTACCGTATGTACAGTTGTTGGTGCACTGAATTTTATTATCAGCTTAGCGTGAAAGGAAACATTTAGTTTTACCATATTCTCTGTCCGATGACGCGACGATTTTCTCTTACTGATCTCTGCCCGATCCTGCACATTACATATTTTTGTATTAAGTTTGTCTCGATGGCAAATGTGTGTCAGGGTGGCGCCAACGATTGTGTTGAATAACGCTACATCAGTTCTGAGTAGTTTTTCTCGGATGGTCTTGCACAGACCCTTTATCCAGCAGCACTAAAATGAACGTCATGTTTGCTAATTCTCTCCCAGTTGTTGGATCGAGCAGAAGGGACGCTATGGATGGTGAGGATGAACCCGCCAAGGGGGGAGGAATGAACTTGAACCTGTGTTATTCAGAGGATAAGTCAATGCCATGTACATAGACTGTGTCTCCTAACTGTCCGCCTTCAAATGTATTCAGGCAATTCCACGCGAAACTGTAACATCCATAACACCAACACAATGCCATGGTATTTAGTTGGCATTATGGATGTGACAGTTTTGGCGGAATTGCCCTATACAAAGTTACAGACTTTCAAAGTTAAACATATCAAATATAATTTCATATAGGCTACTAACAATCAGACCTGAAGACTTCATGAAACACTACCAAAAAATAAAGTTGAAACTAATTTGGCAAAAGGCACTCCAAGGAAAAAGCCTTTTTGGCTGCATTGGCCAACATGTTTCGACCAACAGCCTGTCACTATGAAACTCTGTAACTAGATTTAAACTTCCCTTGTATGGAAAAAAAGATCTATTATTCAACATTAGTTAACACACTGAGAATGATTGCTGCACTATATGTATTGTTCTCTAGCAACCTGAAGGTCCAAGACTCAATCCACTGAAGGCTCTCCGTAAGATGGTGGATCTGATGTCTGCTTTGTGGTCCTATAGGACGACGCCATGGATTGGGGTCAGAGATGCTTCGAGAAGTAAGTGTTTGTGTTTGTAATCAAGTGCTGTAATCCACAATTTGACTGATGCTAAACTGGAGTAGGGTATTTGAATGGACATTTATACCGCGAATTTAAGACATCAAAAGCCTGTTCATGGCCTCAAAAGAAGTCAGTCGTAGTATTTGCCTAACTTGGCAGCCTCTCCAGATGTATCATAGTCTTCAGTCCCATTGTGTTATCACAGCATTTATAGTAGGAAGGATCATATTAAGCAAAAGCAATGCAGGTGTAGTAACTTTAATTTCAAGAACATAAGAACATAATTGTAATTCATGATGTTTTTTTATTTTTACTTTGTGTGGTGTTGTCTCTGTTTTAGGTGCTGTAAATGCTGGCCATATGACTTCAACCTTCATCCAACCAAACAGAAGAGATCCTGCTTTCCTACACTCCATTCAGGATGTTAGTTAATTCAAAAGACAATAACACAGTATTTAGTTTTGTAATGCTTAACTACCACTCAATGCAGGACACATCTACTGGCAGTTGATGGAGGGGTTTAGGCAGTTGTGCTATTCTTTTTCCTTGTGGGTAGACCGCAGAATGTGGCTATGTATGCAGGTGTTAAATTGTGGATTTGTTGAAAATGTGAATTTCAAATAAAACCCTACCATTCAAAGTTAGCCTCATTGACACACTTTATAAATTCTCCTTTTCCTCAGGGTTTACTTGTTTGATCGGATGGACAAGTCGGCACCCCTTATATTAACAAGCTACCTCTTCTACTAGTTCAATAATATGGTATCTGGAAAGAGAAAATGCCAGTGTTCATCATATTTTAGCCTTATGTCAATGAAAAAAAATAAGTGGTGTAGGCCTATTGTATTTCCATTGTAATTTGGCGGGTAGTAGGCCTAAAGATATGGCCGCAGTGGCTTTGTGGGATACATCGGACATGCTTACTTTATCAAAACATCAGAGGTAAGGCTAATTGAGAGCAGACGCCTGGTTAGGTGTGCTAGTTAGTTAACTTAGTTAACTAGGGCACGTTTCATAATCCATAGTTGCTAACTAAGTTAGGCTACTTGTTGGTTGCAATGCAAACTATGAGTTTTGGGAAACGCACCCCTGGTCCAGATTATTATGTGATATGACCTACTTGTTAAACAATAATATGCAATACTACAGTACAGTGGTTCTCAAATGGGGGTATGAAATGTAAAATACAAATAATTAGGCAATAAATGTAGTCATGGATTATTACAATTTAAAATGTTGAATTTTGTATGTGTTTATTAGTTCCAAAGTTTAATAAATTAGACACTGATGGCACAGTGCTCTGTTTTAAATCCTTTTTCCTCAACTAAAAAATGCTTTGGCGCTGGTTAGGGGAAGGCTACTTTGGCTGAAAAAATATTTCACAGGGGTACATCACTGAAAAAAGGTTGAGAAACCACTGCCCTAGTTTATGTGTATGGTCAGCTGCTATACAGCCTATTTGAACGCTAATCCAGACATCAAAAACGATGCTGATCAGTCAATATGACGGTATGTACATTGTCCACGCCCTTAGGGAAAGAGAAGACAGAAAGGTGTCTGTTTATGCACCCAAAGTTTAGGCATTTTCGCGAATTGAGTGATCAACATCGAAGTGGTAAGCAACGGTAACTTATTCCAGAGAACCTTCGGCTACTTAGTAGATCGCTGTGGGTTGGGTTACAGAAACAGACAGACAAGTGGCAAACAGTCGCTTTTCTCCTTAACTGTTCATCTGAAAACGCCATGTCGGTGTCAGAATGTAAGGAACACATGTGAATTACAGAAAATGCATTAAAATGTCCAATCTCGAGCTGTATAACTAAGGGCTGGGGCATAATCCGAGAAAAAAGGATTTCTTCCATAGGGCCACAGTGTAAAGAATCTCTCGCTAGTCTCCTAAAAAGGCGTGGCGCTACTGAACCATACGTCATAGGGGAACAGGAAGAACCCCTCTGTGAATCGTCTCGCTTTTATCAACCGTCTCTGAATGTAGGCTTTTAACAACAGTTACAACTTGTCCAAACAGAATGTCAAGTAGTTTCTATAGCAACCTGGACATTACTGTTACACTGTGAAACAAACGTACTGTAAGTAGGCAAATACCGTGACCACGGCAACACACTATAGAACTCGAACTCCAGTAGAACTTTTTTGAGTTGATATGCAATCAGAGTGTGTGATAATGACCATGCCATCTCAATTTGTCTGATGTAATTTTGATCAGCTCTTACGACACCCCTTAGAAGACAGAGACATCTTGTCTCTTTTCCCCTCATTTTGTGGAGCAACACTTGTCGGCTGAACTAATAATTCTAATATTGGTCTTAAGATGATCCCTCATACCTGCAGTGAATAAAACTTGAAAGAAAAAAAAACTAAAATATTGAATGCATGTGTGTGTCGCGTGCATGCATGTGTGTGTGTGTTCAGGAGAGGACGTTCCAGTGTAAGGTGTGCAGTAAGGTGTTCAAGCGCTCGTCCACCCTGTCCACCCACCTGCTCATCCACTCGGACACGCGGCCCTACCCCCTGCCAGTACTGTGGCAAGCTTCCACCAGAAGTCCGACATGAAGAAGCACACCTTCATACACACTGGTACGGACAGGCCTCATAGTGTGTGTGTGTGTGTGCATATTGTGTGTCTAGTGAAACTGGTGTTTTCATGCCACTTTTCCTCCATCAGCTATGCTTCTGTGCACTTGACAAGTAAATTACTTTGGAGAAAAGCAGTTTCCAAATCACTAAATATTAATGTAGCCCTGGCATTTCTGTGTCGGTTTGTTTGCATGTGTGTGCATAACTTCCGTGTGTAAGTGTGTGTGCTGCACTAGTGTATCCATTTTGCATTTCCTATCTAGTGTGCTCTTGTGTGTGTGAATTTTTGTGTCTGTGTGTGCTTGTGCTTGTATGTGTGTGTGTGTGTTTTTATTTGCTGTGCCTGTGTGTGATCTGTGTATCTGTGTGTTTGTGTGTGTGAGATCTACAGTATGTATCTGTGTGAGATCTGTGTGTCTGTATGTGTGTGTGTGTTTGATCTGTGTGTGTGTGTGTGTGTGTGTGTGTGTGTGTGTGTGTGTAGGAGAGAAGCCTCACGTGTGTGGCGTGTGTGGCCGGGCGTTCAGCCAGAGCTCCAACCTGATCACACACAGCCGTAAGCACTGCGAGCAGAAGCCCTTCAACTGCCCACACTGCCTCTACAGCTGCCAGCGCAAGATGGAGCTACGCAGGCACCAGGAGCTGCACTGCACACACACACTGCTCTATCCTCAGAGCTGAACCCACACACACACACACACACACACACACACACACACACACACACACACACACTCTGATCTACCCTCAGAGCTGAACACACACACACACAGCTCTATTCTCAGAGCTGAACCCACACACACACACACACACACACACACACAGGCCTACGCTCAGAGCTGAACACTTGCACACACAGGCCTACGCTCAGAGCTGAACATGCGCACACACACACACACACTGCTCTATCCTCAGAGCTGAACCCACACACACTGATCTATCCTCAGAGCTGAACCCACACACACACACACACACACACTGATCTATCCTCAGAGCTGAACCCACACACACTGCTATACCCCCAGGGCTGAACACTTGCACACACAGGCCTACGCTCAGAGCTGAACATGCGCACACACACACACACACTGCTCTATCCTCAGAGCTGAACCCACACACACTGATCTATCCTCAGAGCTGAACCCACACACACACACACACACTGATCTATCCTCAGAGCTGAACCCACACACACACACACTGCTATACCCCCAGGGCTGAACACGCACACACACACACACACTGCTCTATCCTCAGAGCTGAACCCACACACACACACACACACACACACACACACACACTGATCTACCCTCAGAGCTGAACACACACACACACAGGCCTACGCTCAGAGTTGAACACTTGCACACACAGGCCTACGCTCAGAGCTGAACATGCGCACACACACACACACACACACAGCTCTATCCTCAGAGCTGAACCCACACACACACACACACACTGATCTATCCTCAGAGCTGAACCCACACACACACACACTGCTATACCCCCAGGGCTGAACACACACACACACACACACACACACACACTGATCTATCCCTCAGAGCTGAACCCACACACACACACACACACACACACACACTGATCTACCCCCAGAGCTGAACCCACACACACACACTGCTATACCCCCAGGGCTGAACACGCACACACTGCTCTATCCTCAGAGCTGAACACGCACACACACACACACTGCTCTACCCCCAGAGCTGAACCCACACACACACACACACACACACACACACACACACACACACACACACACACACACAGCTATACCCCCAGGGCTGAACACGCACACACACACACACTGCTCTATCCTCAGAGCTGAACACACACACACACACACACACTCTACCCCCAGAGCTGAACCCACACACACACACACACACATACTGCTCTACCCCCAGAGCTGAACCCACACACGCACACTGATCTACCCTCAGAGCAGAACACACACACACACACTGCTCTACCCCCAGAGCTGAACCCACACACACACACACACACACACACTGCTCAACCCTCAGAGCTGAACCCACACACACACTGCTCTACCCTCAGAGCTGAACCCACACACACTGATCTACAGTACCCTCAGAGCTGAACACTTGCACACACAGGCCTACGCTCAGAGCTGAACATGCTGAACATTGACGCCAATTGCACGCCAGCTCCCATCCCTCAGAGCTGAACCCACACACACACACAGGCCAATGCTCAGAGCTGAACACTCGCACACACACACACACACACTGATCTACCCTCAGAGCTGAACACACACACAGCTCCATCCTCAGAGCTGAACCCACACACACACACAGATCTACGCTCAGAGCTGAACACGACACATAGACCTACAGCTCCATCCTCCCATCCCTGAACCCAACACACACACACACACACACACACTGATCTACCCTCAGAGCTGAACACACACACACACACACACACACAGCTCTATCAAAGTCCTTTTAGGCAAGTCCCTCCACTCGGCGGCCATATACCAACGTTTTATGGGCACTCATCGGACACAGTCTTTGGGTCGAACTCGCTGCGTCGCGCAAGGCTTCACGACACCAATCTTGCTCCAGCGGCCCGAGATCACAACACATGATTGGCACGATGTCTTCACAACACACCATATGATTGGCTCAATGTATTCACATGTCGACGCTTTGCCGAGGAAGGATGGGATATGTGTAGACAACGGCCATATTGGCGTGACAAACTAGCCCCATGCATTTCTATGGAGTATTTTTTGAGTGCTGTGTCTCATTAGAAAGTCTCTGGCTCGATCCTCAGAGCTGAACCCACACACACACACAGATCTACGCTCAGACCTGAACACGCGCACGCACTGCTCTACCCCCAGAGCTGAACACACACACACACACACAGGCCTACGCTCAGAGCTGAACACACACACACAGGCCTACGCTCAGAGCTGAACACACACACACACACACTGCTCTACCCTCAGAGCTGAACACACACACACACACACAGGCCTACGCTCAGAGCTGAACACACACACACACAGAGATCTATGCTCAGAGCTCTGAACACACACAAACACAAACATCAGCTTTGCTCACATAACAGACAGGAATGGATATAACAGAATAACAGAACACACACACAAAACGTTACAGATCATCTGATCAAGAATGTGTACAAATACAATCTTATCTATGCAATGTTTAGAATAACTTTGTACCATACAAAAATGTGCCATGCAGACATGTGATGTATTTTTCTTTTTTACTCAGGGCCAACACATTGTGTTATTATTTGTATTTATTAATAAAATATAAGTCATTTTATGTGTTATTTCTTACATAATTTGGAACAATGCACTCAACTCAAATTTAGACTGATGAGCTCAATGCAATTCAAACCAGATAGACTAACTGAAAGGCACTCTAAGCGATGTTGGGTAACATCACTTCTGTTTAAGTTCAAGCAAAACAGAATGCCAACTCGCTACTTCCTCCTCCTCCCTTCCGTGCAATTGAAATTCTCCTAACCGCGCATCTCGTTGGTGATTTGCTGGAACAGTTTGTTATGTTTTTATGGGCAAGGTTTGCCCAGGTTGTTTTGTGGCCGTTATTGGAGCCTGGGTTGTCCAGAGATTACGTTTTTTACAGTGTATTCAGGACACCGGCAGCTAGCAGATGGTGAGGTGATGTTTGCTGAAAGTGACAAAAAATGTTTTAGCCTAAAACATGTAGGACATCGCTTAGAGCACCTTGAAATAAAACCATGCCGATCTCTACCCTTCTGGTGAAGGGGAATGTGATGTGGGGCTATTTTAATTCCAAAGGCCAAGTGAACTTTATCAGGATGCATAGTATCCTGGATCCATGAAATAACTGGCCTTTAAAAATAAAAATCATATAATGTTACAATGGATGACAGACACAGACAGTCAGACAGACTTGATCCCCAAGGGGGAAATCCAAGGTCTCAGTAGAATACAGACATCACACACAACATGCTCTTACAGCAGGCTTGTTTAACATAGGCCTATAGGATACATAGTAGGCAGAATAAGTTCACTTGGAGATATATGAGAGAGAGAGAAATAGAGAGATAGATAGATAGATAGATAATTGATCCCTAGGGGAAATTCAAGTAGGATATAGGATATATCATATAGGATACATAGTAGGCAGAATGAGGACACTTGGAGACATGGCTCTCTTTGAGGGAGTTTATTAGTACAGCAGGAGCAGTGTGAGACTGGGCGTCTTGTCGAGTTTGAGGTTGTTGTTGTTTTAGTGTTTGGTGTCGTCTTTAGACGGGTCTGTGGGAAAAGAACATGCTTCAGTAATCCATGAATTTTTAGTCTCAAAATGATTTTTGGCCTTTAACAAAATTGGGCTTTAGTTCTCTTCAATAACTGAAGTGTCACAAAATGTATAATACAGTAGCTTCAAACTTTAACTTGGACATCAGGATGGCAGGTCTGGATTGAGCCATTGTACTTGCAGAACCCCACCTTCAACGCCATCCAGTGAGAGAGCTCTTCTTTCCGTGTGTGTGTGTGTGTGTGTTTATGTACAGCATGTGTCTGTTTGTTGTAGAGTGTGTGTGTGGAGTGTAGAGCGAGCGAGTGAAAGAGTGCGCTTGTGAGCAAGCGAGGCCGACATACTCACCGCTGAAGCATCCCTCCACGCACGGCCCGTCTGAGGGAGAGCAGACCTCGGTGGAGCACATGAAGTAGATCTGCAGGGGTCAGACAGAGGCCCACCAGTGTTTAAGAGAGGGGAGATCTCACTAATTACTCATTCATTTCTGATGTGTTGCTTCGCCATGGATTCGATAGTGCCAATGAAGCATCGTTTCATTTCATTGAGAGAAAGTAGTCCGAGAAAGACAAAACCACAGTAACAGGCACGCACACACACACACACACACACACACACACACACACAGAGAGCAACAAAAAATAAAGAATAGATGGAAAACAACAATCAGTACAACGGATGGGTCTTTACCTCTTCGTCTGAGTGGGAGGGGTCTGGTGCATCCTCCCTATTCTCATTGGTCAGGAACTGGAAGGTGGAGACTGTGAACCTGCGGGTTTGACTGGGCGCGTCAGGAAGGGGAGGAGTCGGGTAGACTTGGGGCACAGGATCCAGTGGGTTTGGGCACCTGAGACAGGAAACACAGGATACGCAATAATAATGCAATAGAAAACTATAACTACACATATATACATATAGCTTGGTTCCAAAACGCTATATCTCCATTTTTTAAAACATTAAAAAAGTGGAGTTAATTTAATTGTGTATTTCAGGTAATATCAATAAAAGTGCAGTTGTGTTGTTTTGATTGAGTACAGATAAATCAAACAATCGCCAACTACAGCTGGTATTATGTCTATAATGGAGTGGAATGGAAATTTCAAAGTGTCTCATCAAATTTCAAACTTTTGACCGGTAGTGTATATAAAAACAGCCCCACCCCCACCCCCTACTGAGTCCCGTGGTACCCGTCGTAGATGAGCACCCAGGTGGCGTGTGCCGAGCGAGGGTAGGCCACGCAGTAGTGCACCAGCAGCACCAGGTCGGAGTCGGGGGGGTTGAGCAGCCGCACCTCCAGGTACAGGGGCTTCCCCAGCAGCAGGCCCAGGGGCCGGTGGTACTGAGGGTGGTAGGACGTGTACGTGTGGTCTGGGCAGGGGGGAGGAAACGCACTGATGTAAGGCTGCAGCACAAGGCCTAAACAACTACCAGCATTAATGAAATGATCATTTTCAAGGTTCATTACTTTATTTCACCTTTACCCATTGCACATTATGATTTAAACTGAATCTTGGTATTTGTCATTTCCATGTTAATTATACATGTTAATTGTAAGGCATTATAAAACATATTGAGCTGGTTTGCTGCATGTGGATTTAGCCAACTCCTAGGTAACACACTTGAGAGAAAGCTTCATCAAAGGTCTCTTTTTTAGTCTAGTACTAACTATAATCGACTAAGTCCTAATAAAAGTCCAGCATTCTTATGGGGAGGCCTGGTGAGCACCTTCAGCAATCCTGAGCTGGACACCGAACACACCCTGGGCTTGGATGGCCGGGCCGAGGGACGGCCTCTTCACCAGGTAGCCCACACTGACCACTGCCCCGGGGAGATACCTGCATTCCACCAGCACCCTGGTAACACACACACAAGTCCTCAGTTGCACAACATTCTTGTTATCATTTGCAACATTTTCACAGAATCATTTTAACCGAAGCTTTGTCGCAGATAAATGACTGCCCATTTAGTAGTACTTCTCAGGTAGGCTTCTCATTTTCCCACTGCAACTAAAAAAAAAAATAGCAACATAATTAGAAATTACCATAATTTTCAAACATGTTCAAACAATGGAGATGAATCACTGTAGTTGAATCAGTAATCATAACCCCACTGTAAAGCACCAGGGGACAGCATTCTCAGACTGTTGGAGATGTGGAAAGTAAGTTCCTGGTGAGGCGTGCATCCTGTCTCTCAGAGGTGCGTTGGCAAAGCAGGTGGATTACACAATAATTAGATTGGGAAATGTATCCTTTTCCCATGAGCACTTGGCTGTGCCATAGATTTCTGGACGTGTTACACAGAACCAGACGGACCGGTGGTGGTGGACAGCATCACAGCAACCACCCGCCATCTGTTTTGATCTAACACAAATCCGAAAAAGCTCTTTGCAAGAGGCCCGACTACCAAGATGACGCTGGAAACTGGGGGCCAGAATGCAGCTTAGCATCGAGAGTCCACAACAGAACCACCCAATAAACAAACAGCGCTTTGATGCACTAACTGAAACCAGGTGCATGTAAAATCATATGCAAAATGCAGGGGGTGTTGACAAAGACAAAACAGCTATATTCCATTACACTGCACTCTACTCTGTGTGTAGGAGTGTGTGTGTGTGTGTGTGTTTGTGTTTACATGTGTGATCAATACCTTACTGGAGACTCCCGTGTGATGGTGCCATAGTTTAACGAGATGGCCTGAACTGAGAGTACATGTGTGCGTGTGATCAATACCTTACTGGAGACGATGGTGTGTTTAACGTGGCCTGAACTCAATACCTTACTGGAGACTCCCGTGTGATGGTGCCATAGTTTAACGAGATGGCCTGAACTGTGTTCAGAATTTCCACCATGTAGATCACCGACTCCCCCACTTCCTGTTCGAAACATAACGACAGACGAGCACAGCCATCATCCCACACACTCCGTTTAGATTTGCAGAATCATGAGATGCATCTGTACCAGCTTATGCACATTACTTACATTCACTCCACACGACAGTGTGTGTGTGTGTGTTTTTTCTACTCACAAACTTGTGGGTCCCACACCCGTCCAGCGGAAACTTGAACAGGGCGTACTCGGGGGTGGCTCGCCAGGGGGGGCAGGACGCGTTGCCGCCGGCGATGAGCATGGCGGGGTTGAGAGGAGGGCTCATGATGGTGGAGGGGACCGAGAAAACAAAATGGCCGTCCTCCGTGCACTCTGGACAGACGAGGGAGGTGAGGTGTCATCACACAGTCAGAATGAGTCCCATCACTTCAACAACATTAGTTTGAGCTAAACATCACACAATTCAGATAAGACTTTCTTGTGTGTAAAAGTTTGCAAACTGAAAGCACTCAAGTCTCAGTCCCAGTGCTGTTACACACACTTGCTCATGTAAAAGGACACAGCTCAGTTCAAAGAGTAGCCAAGATGCTCTTCTCTCCTGCATGTCTGTACATTATTTCTTTAACTATTCATTCCTGAATTATTCCATTAGAACAATCATATGTTGTGTCGCAGGTAGTGTTGTACTGCCTCTTTCAACTAACTTTGGGAGCTGGTGTATGTATGTGTGTGTGTGTGTGTGTGTGTGTCCACCGTCCGTAGGGTAGTAGCAGTACCGGTTGGTGGGGCAGTGTGTGTGTGTGTGTGTGTGTGTGTCCGTCTCCCACCGTCCATGGGGTAGTAGCAGGCTCCGGTGGCAGGGCAGTGGCAGCAGCCCAGCATGTGGCACTGTGAGGCAGACACTGGGTCTGGAGTACAGGCTATCTCACTGGGCACATCACACTCTGGAGGGGTGGGGGGGGGAAAGGTGGGGAAAGAAAGAAAGAAAAAAGAAAGAAAGAAAGAAAAAGAAAGAAAAAAGAAAAGAAAGAAAGGGAAAGAAAAAAGAGATAGAAAGAAAGAAAGAAAGAAAGAAAGAAAGAGAAACAGATAGAGAAAGAGAAGAGGTTGAAGAGGGACCAAAAGACAGAAACAAACATGTCAGATGAAAACACCACACTAATATATGTGATATTATCATTGCAAGCACATATAAGTTTGTTCCATCCGACGTCATGGCGACTGGTGGACACGGCGGACTTACGTGGTCCTGTGGGAGGCGTAGGGAGAGGGCAGGAAAGCTGGGCCTCGGCGCTGCGTCCATCCCACAGCTGATATCTCAACACCACCCTGTGCCGATTCCCCTGGTTAGGAAACAGGAGCCACCGGTTATAAAAAAAAAAATAGCACAGACATTATACAGGTCTGACATGAAACATTAACCAAGGGAGGCCCTTATATCAGAGGGTTGAAGGATCTCTGCTGAGATATCTTTTGTTGAGATGTCTTTTTTCTCCCTCTCTCAGCACTGCAACATCTGAATCTTTTGTTCTTTTTTGTTTCTAGGTAACTCATCTTGTCAACAAATAATAACAATAGACTTGATTGTCATTAAAATTTAAACTAATATTTTAGATTCATCATATAAACCCCCCCACATCCCTATTGTGCATGAATGTGTCCTTATCTGACCTTGATCGTCACATGACAGGAGTCGTAGGGCAGGACGATGGTGATGTGGCTGCTTTTGCCCATGCTCACTTTGTACCCACAATGAACTGGGGCATCCTCCAGTTTCACCTCATTCCCATCCAGGTCTAGATAAAAAAAAAAAAAAAAAAACAACAAGACAAAAGACATAGTCATGAACACCGTTATATTATGAAATGGAAGGGATAACAGATGACAGTGTCCCTCTATACAGAATAAATGGATTAATTGCCTAACACACAAGGGAAACCTGATTCAGTGTTAAAAGAAGCCAACTTTGTTTTTTTTAATTACAACATTTTGTATTTTCTGTCTATGGAGTACATATGCTATATTTCATTATTTTATATTTTATGTGAAAGAGATCCCATGAGCACGTACCCTTGACCATTATAGCAGACACCGGCCCAGGGGGAGGCGCTACAGTCATGTGCTGGGAGGAGCACAGCACCTCTGGCTTCGGGACGGGGGAGGGCAAATCGGTCGGGATGGGAGGGAGCAGAGTCCATTGACCAGAGTCCATTGTGGTGGTGGTGGTGGGCGGGGTGGTTGGTGCAGCCGTGGTGGTGGTGGGCGGTAGGCTTGTGACGGGGCACAGCAGGTTCAAGTAACGGTAACGGCCGAGCACAACATCCCAGAACCTCACAGGCAGTGACAGGATGGAGGGGTTGTCCTGGAGATGGAAAACAAAACCAAACATTGTGCTCTTAATTGCTGTAAATAAAATCATCATCATCATCAAGTATGCTGTGAGCATGGAAAGACTACGGATGTACGCTAGCCGAAAACGCTTCCTCAATAGCACAACTGAATGCTTCAACAAATATATGCTATGAGTGAACTCATTGTTATATTAAATTGGAGATTCAATAAATTCAGTTGAAGAGAACAAAGAATCTTAATTAACTTGGTTCAAGTATCAGTCTGATATTAAATTAGTGTTTACCTCTGGCTCTGCAAGACTAATGAGGGCGGGGATATACTTGCTTTTAACAACACACACGCATCATGGCTGTCACGTGTATTCTGCGCCTGTTCGATGCGTCGGTTATGAACATCCTCACAAATGAACATGACCCGTTCACGACATACAACATTTCACATGGACGCTAGGAACGGTAGTATAGGTGCAGCGTGTGACCGTGCGTGAGCATGCAAGACCGACTTTATTCACGACTCTGGGTCTGAATACTTTGGTCTGCCCTCTGGTAGAGAATCCTCCAGTTACACATGGAGTGCTAGGGGCAAGGTTTCGTTCACAACGCAGCCAGTTATGTACACAAACGTAACACTTGGTCGTAAAAGCTTGGTCAAAAAGCAAGTACAGGTGGGTCTCAAAAAATTAGATTCAGCTTTGCTTGGCAATTCTCAAGGCTGCAGTCAATCTTGTTGTTTGTACACCTTTTTCTGCGATCTGATGAAGGCCTTGTAGGCCAAAACATTATCGCCTATTAAATGTTTTTTCATTTTACTCGGAGTGTGCGGCACCTTCCCTCTCTTACATTAGATGTACACCTTTTCCTACTACACTTTTCCCTTTTTAGTCAACTTTCCATGAATATGCTTTGTTGCAGCATACCATTGAGGGTGTCAATAAGTGCCTTTTGGAAACTATCGGGTCAGCAGTCTTTCCCATGATTGTGGTTGTGTTTACTGAACCAGACTAAGAAATGAAAGGCTCAGGAAACCAACATTTCTGTATTAGAAGCTCTTTATTCTAATATTTTCAGAAACCGATTTCCATGAAGCGTAAGCCATAATCAGACACAAATGTGATGATTCTAGCAGGGGGGAAATATTCAATTTTTTTGAGACTCAACTGTATATCCCAAGCCTATAGACATACAGGCAGTTTCCCAAAATCGAGGAAGCATACTCAAAGGCTGCCTTTTCAAGGTCGCCATGTCATCGAACTCCGCCGAGCACTGTTCCAATGTCAAGAATGCTCCGAAATTTGCATCCTTCGTTCTGAGAATTTACCCATAATCCTCTGCGTTGACAATCATCTGAGCAGTGCCCCTACTGAAACAGAAGCGTGCAGTTAAAAGCGAAAGACGGACCACAGTGATGTGCACGTTCACACAAGCTAGTCTGTTCCAAAGTAGAGTCCGAGAATGCTAGGGGAGGCCTATAACCTCATCTTCGTAGAACCCGACTCGCAAGGAAGCATTCTATCAAGGAAGCATGCTCGACTTCGGGAAACAGCCACAAGTGGTCACTCACGGGTTGTCGGGAGTGGCAGGCGGGGAGAGGAGAGGACAGCAGCGCCCCCCTCAGGTCGGACTTCACATCATAACGGCAGTGAGGCAGAGTGGAGGCCACCGACACCCAGGAGTTTCCGGCCTCTGGGACACACACAGATCACAAGAATTACTCAACAAAATCAGTTTCCATTTTATTCAAGTTTATATTCAAGTAATATATTCAAGTTATATTATTTTGGCTGACATGCAACTGGGAACTCTACACAATTGGTCACTGCTAACAGGACCAACAGTATGAACAAACCTTTTGCAGATTCACAGACTTCAGACACAGACATCTTTAATAGCTTCATCTTCAGTCACTGTTTACATGTCACAGACCACGGATCTAAGAGTCACTCACCTCTGAGCTGGATGGAGTCGAGGTTGGCGCTAGGCAGGGAAACGACCAGGCGATCCACAGTGCAGGAGAGGACGGGAGACAGGCCAGGTGGTACTTTGGGGGGCCCAGATATCTCAGCATCCCACAGATCAGTGGAGGACTGGCCTTTGGTACCACTGGATGGTACGACGGCTGGCGGCCCCAACAGAGACAATCCCTGGCTAGGATGCTCCGTTTGAGGCGCTATGGTAGTCGTTGAGGTGAGCGAGTCATAGCCGGGGTGTGGATAACCGGTACACGTCAGCTGGGAGTGCGGTGGACAGGCAGTGACCGGAAACGGAGCCGGAGGGTAGTACAACATGGGACCCCCAGCAGCACTGACCGGGTGTTTGGACATGAGGGCTTGCAGGGGTATTTGTAGCATCCTCTGGGGCAGTAGTTGTGGTAGCAGGAGCAGCAGTCGTCGTAGTAGCAGTAGTGGGAGCTTGCATTGCTACCGTAGTAGTGTCGGTAGAAGCAGGGCCGGGCCCTGATGGTGGTGGTACGTGGGGCCAGTAAAAGTGGGGCCAGTGCAGAGCGTGGGGTAGCTGAGAGTGGGGGCCATCTTTTGAGGGTGCACTGGAGGGGTCACCTGGAGCATGGGGAGGTGGGGGGGCAAACCAGGGGAGGCCAGGGTAGTTGTATGGGTGTAGTGCCCCTGCTGGGGAGAGAGGGATCTGGGACTGGGAGAGCAGACCGTGGCTGGCTGGACCTGGAAGGGGTATCTGAGTGGACGAAGAAGATGAGGTAGCTGAGTCTCCTGTTGGGCGTGACCAGGAAGAGCTGGAAACTTTTGCCCCATGTAAGGGTACTGCTCAGAAATGAAATCATGATACTGCCCTGACGGGGAGAAGGGAATCTGTGGCGGCGAACCGAGGGCTGGAGACGAGGGGGGCATTTTGGGAGGAGCTGGGGAGGGCGGGGTAGGGGCAGGTGTAGATGGAGCTTCTGGTTGGGGGTAAGGATGAGATGGGAACTTCAGCCCTATGTGAGGGTAAACGAAAGGTATGAAGTGCCGATCATAGGGCCCCGGTGACGGCGTAGATGTTGTCTCTGATTCAGGGTCTGAAGCTGCAGATGCAGATGAGGATGAAGATGGAGGTGTTTTTTGTTGCGTGTGAGGGTGGGTGGGCAACATTTGCCCCATGTACGGGTACGGGTACGGGTGGGGCCTGTAAACCCACATATGGGCAGGAGATGTGGGGGCAGGAGGTGTGGTAGCAGGTGGGGGTGAGGTGGGTACTGCCGGAGGAGACGGAAATTTGTGATCCGGATGAGGAGGAAAACCCGGAAACGTCAGTCCCATATACGGATACGCGTAGGGATAGGAGGAGGAGAGGAGGTGACCGTAAGCCCCTCCTTCTGCTGAGCCTGGAGTTTCAGCCGCCGGGGGAGGAATCTTCACAGACGTGGGAGCAGGAGTAGTCATCATCGTCGGAGAAGGAGGAGCTGGAGACTCTTGCCGGGAGTGTGGAGGCGCTGGAAACTTTTGGCCGACGTAGGGGTGCAAGAAAGACATGAACGGGTTGTAAGGATGCTGCAGCGGATGGTCAGGGGTGTCCACTGGTCGTCCAGGTGACGAGGAGATGGGAGCGGAGGGAGCCGGGGCAGTGGGGACGGGCGGAGGACCGTGCTCTTGTTGGGGGTACGGCTGTGCATGAGCTAGATATCCCGGAAATTTCTGAGGGGGGTAAAGCATGTATGGAGGACCTAGAGGGGCATAGGCAGGCACCCCCGTGGGGTTGGGGATCGGGGTCGACGCAGCGACAGGCGGAGGGGTGGTGGGTGGAGGTGGAGGGTGGGGTGGAGACTGGGACTGCTCCTTTGGGCCGGGCTTTTTAGGTGGGACAGCGGAAGAGGATTGAGACGGAGAGGACAGATGGTCGATCATGTGAAGTTGCAGAGGACAGGCCATGGTGAACCCTGTTCCACCGTGGACGACGGCGACGATTGTGCTGTGGTCATCCTGAGGGGAGAAACAGCGATTTAGAGGTTTCAAAACAGAATCATGATCATTCGCGATTTAGAGGTTCCAAAACAGAATCATGATCAGTCGCGTCATTTATTTTTTTCCAGACCCGTTTTTAGAAAAGATATGTTTGCTTAAATCTAACCAGAGGGGAAATAAGCCATATTTTGAGCAGGCCATAAAAAGAAACTATATTCTATGACTAGGTTTATATTACCACTGCATCCTGTGGACCCTCCAGACAGGCGTTTTCGTTTAGCAGACGAGCATTAATCAAAAAGAGGCGGCGGACCTGTCCAGGTCTTTACACATCCCCTCATAACTTTTTACACACAGCTCATTTCCAATCACTTCCATCTGTTAACCTCCCACTAAGTTTTTCAGAGAAGGCTGCATTCCATCCATCAAACAGCAGGGGGCGCCATGGCCCTCAGTCACAGCAAGAAACCAGCTTAACCTACCTTCAGCGTCACACAGGCAGCTGTGTAAGGGGCGAAGACAAACAGATGTTCAGGTGGCGAGTTCATGGGATGGGCACACTCCGAGGACACCAGGGGCACCTGTTTATCCTCCACTAAGCCCCAGAGGGGAAGGAGAGGATTGTATAGGTGAAGCCAGTGTTATTTGTTTTGCGGAAAAAAGAAAAGCTTCTAGAATGTAGTAATGGCTCATCTGGAAGCTGACTGTTGGGGTGCATGTTGTTGATGTTGGCATTGTGGTTTCATGTATTTGTCATCTCATCTCTTTGCTTCATGTAATCTCATTTTTATAAAGAATCTATTTGCTTACCTGTGCCGGTCCTAAAGTGTGTGAATTGTATGTAAAAAAAAATATATATATATATATATATATATATATATATATATATATATATATATATATATATATATACACACACACACACACACACACACACACAACACTATATATATATACACACACACACATAAATATACACATAATGTCATAAGACAATTCAGCACTAAAATCCAAGACAATCGTTGTGAATCCAATCCCTCACAGATGCATTATTTGGGTCGTATCAATAATCATTATAGGCTTGAATTATACTATTCATACAGTGCCATTTTGAACATTATTAGTGGTTAGAAAAGTGGAGTTTTGGATACGTTTAGCGCACTGCTCTTAGTACTTGCACTGTTAGCTGTCTTTTGGGCTGTCGACTTGTTGCCATGGTGAAAACGACCCTGGGTTCAAATTACTCCAGAATTACACTTTAAAGAAAAGAAATGTGGGCCTGTAAAATGCACTTTGTGCACCGCACAGAATGAAAAAAACAACAACACAAACGCTGATCTTCAAATAGAGGAAGAGGAGTCAAAAAGCTGCTCTGGCATCTGTCTGATGAATGGTCAGGGGCCATTCAAGACACAAAAATGCAATAGGTCAAAGGTCAAGCATTGCATGTGCTCTTTGAATGGCTAACAAATGTGTTGGGGCTGTGGAAAGATCTGCCTTAGGCAGGTTTTTTGAGTTTGTGTTCCAAGAGTATGGATACAAAACAGATAATAGCTCAAAACACAACTTTCTGACTGTCTGCCTTGCATAAAGCACTGTAATCTAAGGACTAAGGTGAACTATATGCACTATATGCATGAAAATGTATGAATGCCCATCCTATCCATGGAATAGACAAGACAGACACACACTCGGTCCACAACATGTGCACAGATAGACAGAGAGAGAGACAGAGACAGAGACAGAGACAGAGAGACAGAGACAGAGACAGAGACAGAGAGAGAGAGAGAAAAGAGAAATAGAGCAAGAGAGAAAAAGAGAAAGAAAGAAAGAAAGAAAGAAAGAAAGAAAAAAAGAAAGAAAGGAGATAGATAGAGATGCAGAGTAATAAAAGAAAGGAAGAAAGACAGAAAGAACAAAAGAAAAAAAGAAAGAAAGAACACACAAGCTTAAAGTTCTACCCCTTCCTGTGTAGTGTGAGCTGAGCGAGCACCTTTGGCCTTAAGTGTCTGTCCCCCATCCTCGACCCCAGCGATCTTCAGCACCATCCCGTAGGGCGAACACAGCAGCTGGGGGATGGAAATCACTGGGCAAGAGATCTTTACCGGCTTTCCCCACCACAGCAGAGGGAGGACATAGCTGCCATTCTGGACAGAGGGAAAAGGCAGTCATCAAAACCTAAGGATTAACCCTTCAGCAGGGGAGTTTTGAACATTTTAACTCAGTGTTCCCCAAACTACGGCCCGCCAACTCATTTTGGGTGGCCCCCCAAAACATGTCCGTGGTATATAGCAACCGGCCCACACGGGAGTACGACATCGTCAAACTAGAACCTCCGCAATTTCGCCCATTCATTCTCTATGGCGAGTCTTAACAGTACACATGTAATACTCTTTTTGTCCACTGGTGGTTATTTTGGCGCTGTTTCGCGTTTGCCATCAAAAACAGAATAAAATGTAGGCTTACCTGCAAACAATGTATAAGGCCTATGCTGACTGCATCAGTGCTCAAAGTATTGTAAAAGTTTATCAATTAATCAACTAACTAACTACTATTCAAGTCAAATTTCTGGGACTTTCTGGGATAATTATTTCTATTTTGTATTCACTCGTTCAAATGTTCATAGGCCTACAAAGAGGTCACAAGTTCAGGTAAATGAAAGTTAGAATGGTGGTCATTTCAGACCACTTCAGTGCTTCATAAAATTCTCATAGTTTGAGAACTTTACATTTTCAGAGTTCAGAGTTTTTTAATAAAATATACTTGTTATGGGAATGCAAAAGCCTTTTTATTAGTATTATTTAATTTGAGTTACGTTTTACACTGATATGGCATGATAGCAATATAAAACACAGCTAACAATGGTATTAAATTGCAATAGCCTATAGATTAAATGTAATGGAATATTCAACTAAGGTAGACTGCTGTTGTTCACAGCACTAAGCTATTTATGGTTACTGATATACTCCGAGTCACTGGCCCTCTCTTAGAGCCAGGCATAGCATAGTAAGCTGGCCCTCGGAAGAAAAAGTTTGGGGACCACTGTTCTAACTGAAGATCCTGTTCCGCAACAATATAAGATTCTAAAATTCTATGTTCAATTCAATGAACCCCAAAATTCTTTAGAATGTTCAATTTCCAACATTCCCGTCACCCTGTGTTTTTATTATTCTTATTCATATAGCGCCTTACCATATGAATGTCTCAAGTCGCTTTGCAGAGCCCAGTCTGAACTGTAGAAATATGGCTGACTATTATGCTGATTGAATACCAAGTGAAACCTTTAGCTATTTCTGTTTAAATATGATTCTGGTTAAAACTGACTGAGCCTATTAGCTCTTTAACAAGCTGTCATAAATTCATCACTGATGAATGACAAAGTTGGTGTGCCACAGAGGCATACCTCCCAAATTATATCTTGAACAAAAAGTAGATTACTAGCTCAAAAAACACACGAGTAAGGAGTTGAAGAATACTATTACTCTGAGTTTTCAAAACTCATGTGCGTTTTAAGTATTGGTGTTACCACCCGCCACATTGTGTTACTACCGTTCAGAGGCCTACCTCTCGGATGATATAGCAGCCGTCATACGGCACACGCAGGACCAGGTCCTTCCACGTGTACTTCATGTTGTAGCCACAGTGAGGTGGCATGTGGAAAAGCGACACTGGAGACGACCCCTCTGAGAAAGACAATTTCTGATGCTTTAGGTCACACAAAGCAATTGTATCTTAATACACTTTTGTATTTCACAGATGTTATGGTTTTGAAGATTTATTTTTAACCAATACAACGTTGCCGCCATGTTGGCTCCCTAAGTATAAGTATCTAGTCCATATGGCATTTGTTTAATACTTTTGGGCATCTCTAATAGCTGAACTACAGAAACCCATTTCATCAGTCATATACTGGCCTAGGGTATTATCTCGTACACAATAATGTGGGGCAGCCGTGGGCCACGGCTGAAGTGCCCTTGAGCAAGGCACCTAACCCCTCACTGCTCCCCGAGCGCCGCTGTGGTTGCAGGCAGCTCACTGCGTCGGGATTAGTGTGTGCTTCACCTCACTGTGTGCTGTATTTCACTAATTCGCGGATTGGGTTAAATGCAGAGACCAATTTTTCCTTCACAGTTTCAAAAGAGTATATATATACATACATCCATAATACATACATATATAATAACCTAATTACTTAAAAGGAGAATTCCGGTGTGATATTGACCTAAAGTGTATCGAAACATGATACCGAGTGTGAACGTATGTCTCATAGCCCATCTCGGCTTGTCCCCTGCACTCAAAATCTGGCTAGTTAGCCGATGCTACCAAAATCTTTTTCAATAGTGGTTGCCCGATCGGGCTAACCATGCAAATAAATCACTGTTTTACACCCATTTCACGAGGGCTCAATGTATCTCCACACTTCATTGGTAGACTTCCGGGGGCCCTGACATTTAAAACGAGACATTGAGAACTTTGAAAAAGCACTGGTAGTTTACTTACAAGGCGATTTATACAGACAGTATCTTCCACGAAGTTTAAGCGTTTGCAGCCATCTTGAATTTAGTCCGCGATAAAAGCAGCGGTAAGAATGAACAGGTATGATAAGGGGATCAGATTCCAAAATAATTCGGTGGAAATGCATGGATTCCAGTTGCTGCTACTGGAAGAAAACCGAACCATGCATTTCCACTGAATTATTTTGGAATCTGATCCCTTATCATACCTGTTCATTCTTACTGCTGCTTAATTTATCGTGACTAAATTCAAGATGGCTGCAAACGCTAAACTCGTGGAAGATACTGTCTGTACAAATCGCCTTGTAAGTAAACTACCAGTGCTTTTTCGAAGTTCTCAATGTCTCGTTTTAAATGTCAGGGCCCTAGGAAGTCTACCAATGAAGTGTGGAGATACATTGAGCCTCGTAAATGGGTGTAAAACAGTGATTTATTTGCATGGCTAGCCCGATGCCGGGCACCACTACTGAAAAAAGTTGTTGGTAGCATCGGCTAACTAGCCAGATTTTGGAGTGCAGGGGACAAGCCGAGATGGGCTATGAGACATACGTTCACACTCGGTATCATGTTTCAATACACTTTAGGTCAATATCACACCGGAATTCTCCTTTAATACTACTAATGTGTAGGCCTGGCAAGGCCAGACTTATTAGCCATAGACCTCAAATCAACCCTCAATGTCGTCCAACAAAATAGGGCTACAGTTTAAAATGTTAATTTCCAACGTGGCTGACGAACATGGCTACCTGTTACAAACGCTTACCTCGGTCTACCAACAAATTCGTGTATCCTCTTCCCTGCGCTGTGAGGGTCATCGCGTTACCCGCACATTCCACCACCGGCCTCATCGACTGCCATCTCTCGCCCGTGTGCATATCAGGGCCAGGTGGAAAAACAAACGCTTTCTTTTGGTGAACGTGACCTTAACCACAACAAGATGGGATATTGACGAAAATGCACACATTTAGTTAGCCTATTAAGTTGATTAGTTATGAGCTAGAATGTTGGTTTCACAATGTGTTTTTTGAATATTTCTCACCTGAGAAGTCAGACTGATAGCCGTTACTAATGAGTGACCTTTTCTTGCGTGTGACTGAATGTGGTTGTAGGTTCCATGATCCATTTTGCAGGTGAATGATATTCAGTTCTTCCCAAGGCCTTTGCTCCGTTGGCGTATGTTTGAGGTTTTCAATGGACTTCAGTTGATTTGAGA
The DNA here is from genome assembly GCF_017589495.1 of Alosa alosa. NCBI lineage: Eukaryota > Metazoa > Chordata > Actinopteri > Clupeiformes > Clupeidae > Alosa > Alosa alosa. The sequence continues at coordinate 18,071,749 of NC_063195.1, forward strand.
GTAACAGTCGTCCCATCTTGCCTTTCACAGTATCAGTCCCTCGGCCCTCACCGCTGATATCGGTCGTTTTTTGACGATAAATGTCTAAAACATTAGCTGCGCTGAAATTGCCAAATTGTAACGAACTCCACGTTCGAAGCGCGAAAGGTGGTAGAGGGAGCGCAAATAAAAATAAAAATACAAATATTTTTGTCACCCGCAGCCAAGACATCTCCAGTTGATGTTTTGCTCACATGCACGATTGCACACCGACAAACGGACAGTCGAATCAATGCAGCACAATACTGCAGAAAGGTGCAATTACCTCCACCTGGGTAGGTAGCCTAAGTAGGCGTACGCCATTCCAAGGTCGCCACCAATGTCAACGTCATTCAGTTTCTATACTTACAACCGGACCCGCGTCACACAGAGCAGGTTGTTTGCGCCATGCCCCTTTTGAGGGGAAAACATTCCCTCAGAACAAGCCAGAGTGAACCGGTAGACATGTACCAACCACACAGCTAAGAACCCCTCCCTGAGTTTCTTTTGCCTACGATGTCCTCAAAAAAAATCCTGACAGAAGAAAATTATGGCTACAAGCCATAAAAAGAGAAGACCGTATGACACTTCTGGTCACTGAGTGGGGTTGTTGCACCACTTCGTACTCGGGAGACTGTAGGGACATGTTTTTATATTAATTGAATTAAGCTTTTGTAGGTATCTTTCACGGTCAACGACCGGCAAAGTGGTTATGTATTGAGTGGTCATATTGATTTGTGGTATTTTTTGTTATTATTTACTCCTGCGATTTCTGTACGAATTACGTTTATTGACCCTAATTTGCGTTGGAGTTAATGAGAGGGGTTGTTTGTTTTCCCCCCGAAAGGGGCGGGAACGTTTGTCACGAGTCAAGTTCCCGGATGTGTGCGGTCGAACGTATTGCTCATAATTACTCAGAGAAAAGTTTAAATTAGCCTGCAAACGAACTTCGATACAAGAAAAGGTTGTTAAAATTAATTTAATTTAATAATTAAATTAATGAAAAACAGTCACAGCTTTCGATGCTTGAAATTAAAGGAACATAATCAGTGTTCATATTAGTAGGATAAACCACTAGTCAACAACAACAATAATACGAATACTAATTATTATTATTATTATACAAAATTAAAGTTTAGTTATATTAATATTATTATAGGATAACTTGGTCTAACAAACCTGCACATAACCTGAAAATATCTCCAAACTAGTGTGTATCCTTTTGGCATGTTAAATTTATTTCACTTTCTGTAGATTTATAGATTTATATCTGAACACAGAAAAAAAAAGATTAGTCCAAAACTGAACAGGCCATGACATGGGATAAGCCTAATAAAAGCTACAAACGGCTCTACAGTTTGAAACCTCCTCATTCATAAGAGTATTTGGGAAAAAAGATTATTGGTATGTTTATCTTATTTCAGACATACACAGGAGAGACCTTTAATTCCTAGAGCTACTAATATGTAGGGGATTTCCCACAGCGGTCTGTCAACAACCAAATCTATTTACCACCAAACAAACAAATAAAATCACCAACAAAGCAAACCTTTGTGGGCAAAAAACATCACCAACAGAAGTCTCCGAGAGCATTTCACTGGGATTATCAAGCAGGCACCTTCCTTCATCTGCGTTTCATTGAATTAGGCCCACAACACGTCCAGAAGGCTCAACAGTGGTATCTGGTGTCCCAGACCCACCTCCCTCCACACTCATGATGGGTTCTCTACCAAGAAATACCAACAAAATCTTCAGTCATTCCCCTTTATTGGTGTGGCCGTTTATGATCCAATCAGCAACATAACAAAACAAGTACTAAGCCATTGATGCAGGCACCAACAAGTAATAGCACATTTCTGTCAGTTCTCTTCATTGCTGTGGTCATTTATGTCTGAAATGTGTTCAGATTTGAAGCAAAAATTCCTTTCAACTTTTCAATTTGGACGCTTTGGTATAAAAATGGTGAATTGTTGGCTTTATAATTTGAATGCAGTGGCAACCAAGAAGGGAATTGCCACATTCAATTGCCTCTTCTTGCCAAATTTGAACACATCTCTGGCTTCAGGCTCAACATACCACTCACTTCATTTCATAGTATATCCCTCTGGTCTATTCATACAAGTCAGTAAGTTCTAACGACTTCTACACACAGTTGCGTTCCGTCAACGCATGCCAGTGGGTGTTCCCGACGGTAGCTATGCAAATGACTTGAAGTATAACCGTAATTTGAATGGTTGGTGCCGTCTGTCAGTGCAGCAACAGCTGAACTTCTCAACGTGAGCGACGGGAGAAACGCAACGCAACAGACCCACAATTCAGTTCGGCAGAGGATGACGTGAGCCCATGTAAAGTGAATGGGATGCGTCTCCAGCACTGCAACGCATGCAACTGTGTGTAGGAGCCGTTAGGGCTGAGGCCTTGAAGTTTATATGTGATTTTGGTCTAACGGCTCCTACACACAGTTGTGTCCATAGCAGTACTGGAAGCACAACCCATTCACTTTACATGGGCTCTGAACTGAATTGTGGGTCTGTTGCGTCGCATTTCTCCCGTCGCTTGCGTTGAGAAGTTCAGCTGTTGCTGCTTCGACAGATGGCACCAACCAATCAAATTACGGTTAAACTTCGTCATTTGCATAGCTGCCGTCGGGAACACCCACTGGCATGCGTTGACGGAACGCAACTGTGTGTACAGTAGAAGCCGTAAGACTAGATAGCTAGATACCTGAAAGGCATGCAGAGCCTTATTTGCACTGCTACAACTGATTACATACCAACAATCGCATCTTTTGGCAATACAGTCAGAAGTGTTGTGCAGTAAAAGGTTTCCTGTACTGTGCAGCATCTATACACCCAAAAAGCACATTGAGAGGTACATTAAATATGTTGACCACGCTATCCAATGAATCTTCGGTCACAGGAAAAAACAAGTCACAAAATAAAGTTAAACAATTTTATTGGAAAAGCATTCAGGCCGAAACTACTGCATTTCTGCTGGTTTGTCATCCATTTCATCCCTCAGGGTGATTTTAACCCCCAGTTGTAGAGGTCCTGATGTATCGAGCATCACTGGGTACAAAGGCCCAGTGGCCAGAAATCCAAACATCGTATTTTGTACTATAAAGGGTACAGTGAAGCTTGGTGGTTTGATGGCTGCTGAGTGGGATCATCCTGACTGGTGCCCAACAGGGTCTGTCCAGCTCCAGGTTTATAGGCTGTCTCTGGGGATGCAGCTATGGCTAGTGGCTGAATGCATCTGAGGCTGTTATGGTGACTGGACCTGAGGTTGCCAGACAGGCATCTAATACCCAAATCTTGACCAAGGCTCTTTACCAGAAAGAAGTGCGAGTGAGTTGCCTGGTTTAGACTGAAGAATAATGAGGTTCGAACATTTGATTGGAGGTTTGAGAGACTTCCTGGTTCACAGAATGTGGGATGTGTTGTAAGATGTGTTGTGGGATCAGGGCTTCAGCTTGGGGGACCTCTTGAACTTGAGGTTGATGCTGGGGCATCTGCTGACTATGGGGATCCTGTGGTGCATGTTCAGACTGTGCAGAAAAAACAGGCATGTGATTTTGACTCTGTCCAGGATACTGGTAAGGTGGTTTGGGATGCAGAAAGTCCGGCTTATTTGAAGCCACTCCCTTGTTAAAAGATGAAGACTTACTAGTCAAAAAAGTGTGCCAAATTTGGGGACTGGGATGCTGATTGGGATCAAGGGAGGACACAGATGGGTACTTGTTTTGGTCTGGCCAATAGGAAGTCTGCACTTTTGGAGTATTAGGAGTAGTCGCTTTAAGTTCAGGGATTGTGGCGGCAGGTGTAACTGGAGACAGTAAAGGCTTTTGGTACTTGTATTCAATATGAGCCTCTGAAAGCTTGGGAGAGGAGGGGTGAGCCTGAGGAAGACTGCGTTCTGGAAACTTCTGCTGCTGAGCTCCCATTAGATCAATAGGCGGAGTGGTGGATCTTAAGGGTCCCATCCCTTTAAATGGAGGATACCAGTTCAGGGCAAAAGGGGTACCAGGAGGAGGAAAAGGTGGTGCAAAACAGGAAGAATTAGGACTCAAGGAAGGTCTTGGGGCAGGTAGAGGGTCTTTGCCCTTAGTGGGCTGACTAGACTTGATTTGGTCTTGTTTGCCTTCATTTGATGGCTCCGGTTTGGTGGTTGGAGTTTCAGTTGGTGGAGGAGGAGTTTCCAGTTCTTTGGGAATCTGAGGGACTTTAGAAGGAGATTGGGAGACTTGCTGCTGAGGAGACAGTGGCAGCATTGGGGACACTTGCTGAAAAAAGTGCTGTGGTGTTGGTCTATGTAATTGTGAAGCTTGCAATATTTGGTGCTTCTTCACACCGATCTCCTGCTGAACCTGGGACTGCTGGGGCAACTGCTGAACCTGGGGCTGCTGGGGCAACTGCTGAACCTGGGGCTGCTGGGGCAACTGCTGAACCTGGGGCTGCTGGGGCACCTGCTGAACCTGGGGCTGCTGGGGCACCTGCTGAACCTGGGGCTGCTGGGGCACCTGCTGAACCTGGGGCTGCTGGGGCACCTGCTGAACCTGGGGCTGCTGGGGCAACTGCTGAACCTGGGGCTGCTGGGGCAACTGCTGAACCTGGGGCTGCTGGGGCAACTGCTGAACCTGGGGCTGCTGGGGCAACTGCTGAATGACCTCCTGGGGTAACTGCTGAATGCCTGGGGAATAGACTGGGGCACACGCTGAACTTGAGGCTTAAAAAAAAGTGCTGTAGTGCTGGTCTGTGTAATTGTGAAGCTTGCATGATTTGGTGCTTCTTCACACCAATCTCCTGAAGGCCCTGCTGAAACTGGTTACGTTGGGAGACCTGCTGAACCTGGCTCTGCTGAGGGACCTGCTGTGGAACTTGCTGGACTTCAGACTGCTGCTGCAAGATCTGCTGGGGCACCTGCTGAGCCTGGGTCGGCTGGGGCACCTGCTGAGCCTGGGGCGGCTGGGGCAACTGCTGAGCCTGGGGCGGCTGGGGCAACTGCTGAGCCTGGGGCGGCTGGGGCTGCTGGGGCACCTGCTGAACCTGGGGCTGCTGGGGCAACTGCTGACCTGGGGCTGCTGGGGCACTGAACCTGACCTGGGGCACCTGCTGAACCTGGGGCACCTGGCTGGGGCCACTGCTGAACCTGGGCTGGGGCAACTGGGGCCACCTGGTGAAACCCTGGGGCCTGGGGCCACTGCTGAACCTGGGGCTTAAAAAGTGCTGGGGCCACTTCTTCAGCCCTGGGGCTGGTGGGGCCACTGCTGAACCTGGGGCTGCTGGGGCACCTGCTGAACCTGGGCTGGGGCTGGGGGGTCACCCTGCTGAACCTGGGGCGGCTGGGGCACCTGCTGAACCTGGGGCTGCTGGGGCACCTGCTGAACCTGGGGCTGCTGGGGCACCTGCTGAACCTGGGGCTGCTGGGGCACCTGCTGAACCTGGGGCTGCTGGGGCAACTGCTGAACCTGGGGCTGCTGGGGCAACTGCTGAACCTGAGACTGCTGGGGCAACTGCTGAATGACCTCCTGGTGTAACTCCTGAATAGACTGGGGGACACGCTGAACTTGAGGCTTAAAAAAGTGCTGTAGTGCTGGTCTGTGTAATTGTGAAGCTTGCATGATTTGGTGCTTCTTCACATCAATCTCCTGAAGGCCCTGCTGAAACTGGTTACGTTGGGAGACCTGCTGAACCTGGCTCTGCTGAGGGACCTGCTGTGGAACTTGCTGGACTTCAGACTGCTGCTGCAAGATCTGCTGGGGCACCTGCTGAGCCTGGGTCTGCTTGGGCACCTGCTGAGCCTGAGGCTGCTGGGGCAACTGCTGAACCTGAGGCTGCTGGGGCAACTGCTGAACCTGAGGCTGCTGGGGCAACTGCTGAACCTGAGGCTGCTGGGGCAACTGCTGAACCAGGGGCTGCTGGGGCAACTGCTGAACCAGGGACGGCTGGGGCCACTGCTGAACCTGGGGCTGCTGGGGCCACTGCTGAACCTGAGGCTTCTGGGGAACCTGCTTTGGAACTTCCTGCACTTCAGACTGCTGTTGCAAGATCTCCTGATGGCCCTGCTGAACCTGGGGCTGCTGGGGGACTTGCTGTGGAATTTTTTGGACTTCAGACTGCTCCTGGAAGATCTCTTGAAGAACCTGGGTGTACTGGGGCAACTGCTGAACCTGGGACGGCTGGGGCACCTGCTGAGGAACTTGCTGATGGAACTGCTCAACAGATTGGGGGCCCCTCTGAACTTGAGGCTGTTTTGGTAACTGGGAAGTTAGTTGCTCAGGAATCGTGGGTATTTTTGAGAGAGGATCTGCATACCCATTGTCTGCGCAGGACAGACTCATGTTCATCTCCTCTGACCTGATGCTCAGGTTGTGGAAGCCATTCTGTAAACCAATAAAAGGCAGTCATTCAGGGAGTTATCTGTACATCCTTCATATGCTTCATCTGACATGCAACCTTCTTAAACCTCGAGTAATTTGCAGTCATAATGTTGTGTAGTAATTGTCAAATTTCTATTTAAAATTTAAACCTTAACTTAACCGTCACTTTGGATAAATTGCTTCATGTTTAAACACAAACATCCATAGAGAGGATTTGTCTTTAAAAGGTGCTCTAAGTGACGCCAAGCGTTTTTTTAGGCTAAAACATTTTATGTCACTTACTGCAAACATAACCAACCGCTAGCTGTCTGTAAAAAAAACGTGATCTCTGGACAGCCCAGGCTCCAAAAACAGCAACAAAAACAACCTGGGCAAACCTAGCCCATAAAAACAAACTGTTCCAGCAAATCACAGACTAGATCACGTTTAGGAGAGTTTCAATTCTACGGGAGGAAGGGGGAGAAGTAGCGAGCTAGCTCTCTGTTTTGTTTGAAAGTCAACAGAAGTGACGTGACCCAGCATCGCTTAGAGGACCTTTAAAAACAGAAAAAGAACAAAAATGAAAAACAAATACAAAGGGCGAGTGGCCATTATGCACCTCATGGGTCATGCCACAACCAATGTACGGCGTTGAAAAAGATAGCATCTTTGGAGTGGTGTCAAGTTCGAACTGGCACAGGGCTAGCGCATACTGCAGGGGAATCCATCTGCCTTTCACTGAAAGGCACAAACATGGTCATGATGTAAGTCTGAAAACGCATAGAATGTAAATCATGTAAATGTAAATCAGGTTTCTTGGCCAAGTATACTTGCGTATACAAGGAATTTGGTCACTGCATTTATCCCCTCCATGAATTAGTGAATACACAGAGCACACAGTGAACACACAGTGAGGTGAAGCACACACTAACCCGGAGCAGTGAGCTGCCTTGCTACAGCAGCGCTCGGGGATCAGTGAGGGGTTAGGTGCCTTGCTCAAGGGCACTTCAGTCGTCCCTACTGGTCGGGGATCGAACCAGCAACCCTCCGGTTACAAGCCCGAAGCCCTAATCAGTAGGCCACGACTGCCCCACCATGACTTGCATAAAGGATTTAAATACAAGATCTACATTTTTATTACGATCTTCAATGATGTGAACAGCATTAATGGCATGGTGGATTGACAGCATAGTCCTACAGAGGCCTACAGATGCAACCCAATTCAGAAGTGGGCATATAGATTACAGTAATAAGGATAATTGAATGTTTAAGTAGCCCCCATTGACTGATTTAGTGTATGCCTAATCCTGTGAACATTTCAGATGCAACACCATTGCCAAACGCACATGGCAGCAGGTGAAAATGAAACAAAAAACATTATTCAGAATAATAATGGCAGGGCCCTCGGAAGTCTACCAATGAAGTGTGGAGATACATTGAGCCTCGTAAATGGGTGTAAAACAGTGATTTATTTGCATGGCTAGCCCGATGCCGAAGCACCACTATTGAAAAAGTGGTTGGTAGCATCGGCTAACTAGTGCCAGATTTTGGAGTGCAGGGGACAAGCCCGAGATAGGCTATGAGACATACGTTCACACTCGGTATCATGTTTCAATACACTTTAGGTCAATATCACACCGGAATTCTCCTTTAACTGAATCTTATCAACCTGAACTGCGATGTCCCAAACAGAGTGACAGGATGCAATGCCTAATAATCTCACTGCCTTCGGCATAACTGCTAACAGTGCGCCTAGGCCTACTGTTAAACATCTGAAAAATATTAAACTGCTGTTTTCTTTTCATGACGAGCACTAGGCCTACGCTTAAATGATTTATGACTGAATGGAACGTTGCGTTTTTAAGCGCCAGAACTGCTCATCACGTCGTGTGACAAAGTTTACACCAATCATCTTCTTCTAATGTATCCTTATGTTGAGATGTCCATTCTCTTTGCCCATTTGTGCGCGAAGCATGTTTCAATTAAGGCAATACACAAGCTATTTTTTATTGTTGTAATATTGAATGTTTATATTAATAAATTGTACGCACAGTGCGTACAGGATTACGGCTGGCGGCGCCACTGACCAAGGCCACAGTAGCCTGTGAACCTCTGATTTTCAAAGGGGAATCACGGTGAACGCAAGGGCAACTCTTCAATTTCCCTTCCAAATTACTTTTTATTGTCTGAAGACATCTATCGCAAGAATCTAACATTCTAACAGCAACAGCAAAGCAAATGCAAGCTAACCAAAGTGCAGTCGGTTCTCCCGCCATGGTTTTTGAAATCACACACCTGCTGTATCTGAAGCCCCAAGCACGCATAATAAGGCCTACGACTATCACTCTACACGCCCCCTGTTGCACGTCACAATTTAATTTCCTATAGGTGATCCTGCCTCCTGGCTCCCCAAAATGCCGCATCATGTGAACAGATCAGCAGGCCGGCAAATTTTCACCTCGCTTTCAGACACAAAAAGACGGCAAAAAGACGTCTCCTCTTCCCGCAAATTTAGCGGGATCTCTGTGTGAAAAGGCCTAAATATATCACATAACTGCTATCATAGTATCACTTAACGTATACCCCTGAGTCAAGGCATCAAGCATCGATATGTCTACATAGCCTAGATATGTCTAACGTGCTTCGTAGTATACCCCACAAGTTGCTTACTATCAAAGATCCTCGTCCCCCCCCCCCCCGTAAAAGGCGTAAAAGTTAGAAAGGCTACACACCAGGCACCAGGGGCGCCGCTGGGTTAGGACGAATCTAAGGATAATATATACCGGTAATACTATATATTAGGCTATCCGGGGACCCAGAATTACTGTCCGTCATAGGGCCTAAATCATCTAGAAGCGCCCCTGCCAGGCACGCAACTGAAGGGTTCCGTTTGCGGAGTGTAAAATTGTTTTAGAAGACCGGTCTAATTTTTTTTTTGCATGTATGCGCTGCCACCACCTCAAAGGTAGTGTTTCATTGATTATAGTGAAAGGTAACTGTTGCAACAAATTGAATGCTTCAGTGACATGCATGCCCGAGTGTAAACTAGTGACATGCCCTAGTTGATGCTACCAGTCTTGTCAATCCCATGATGCATTGGTCTATTTTTTGGTGACGCACACTATCGGCAATTCAGTGAGCTAAATGGGTTAATGTTTCCATATTCGCTGTATCTAAATTTACACCATCAAGCAATATACACTCTTAAAACTAATGTATTGTCCCTCTGGTTTGTTGTGTTTTTAACGCAAGTTGGATTATTTTGAACACATATTGTGTAACAAATAAAAAAAGGAAACACAAACTGTGTTGTGTTGTTTAACACATTCGTTTTAAGAGAGTTTTAAACTAAATAAAATAAACTCACCATTTATTGAAAGCGTTTTATCAAGTTCTTCCCCACAAAACAAAACTTCCATTGAGTGTGTTTTACAGATAATCAGTGGTGGTTCTTCTCTAGGACAGGTCACCTGTATAGGTCTTCCAAACCACATCAGGTTAAGAACATATGCAGAACCCTGTAAATCAACAGACATAGTGAGGACACTTAAGAAGGAAATAATTACACACAAAATGTCCACAATTGTGATGAAAGGTGGAAGCTACTGCAACACCTGAGGTTTCTGAGCGCACACAGGCCTACGCGCAATTTCAGTAAGATGGGTAAATGCAGACTGCACCTTTAAATTCGGAGTTTTTAGCGCATATGTTTGTGTAGTTAAGTCATCATTAAAATCAGCTTCAACCACACGAGTCGGTGTGTCGTCAGGTAAAATTTAATGAAAAGATTATGCAAGCACGTACCTGCGGTTTGACAAAACACCCATCAATGAGAGATACCAAGACAACGTCCCTGTTCAACGTCTTAGAAATGATGTTACAGTAGACAGGCAGTTCCTTTAGGGTGAGTGGTGAGCCATTCGCTACAAACAATTTTACATATAGAACAAATAATAATAATTAGGTTACGAGATAAGCCTACTTGTTTTAGTCCTGACTCACTCAACTTTGTCAAGTCTAATTATCGACTCCATACTCACGTGCATAGACGTGGAGGTTTTCGGCATCGTCGGACCGAATTCTCACATTGATTGAGTTCTTTCCGCACAGAACTTCAGGGTCCTCTGGAACGGCCTCGCTTGACTGAGTCCTCAACATATAGTTCTTGAAAGCGGCCTCGCGTTTCGCATATTCTACAGAGCTGGCACTCCGTGGGTGTCTGTAGCTGCTAACCTCATCCTCGGAACCATTCTCTTCTCCAGTCGCTTCATTTGGCAACAGTAGGCCTACGGTAGAGTTAGACGAAGTCTTCGACACTTCGACAGATCCAATGCACGTGGGCAAAACGCCGACCAAAGCAATGACAATGCACACAACTGCACAAGCCTTGGGTAGACCTACCCTAATCATTTTGAGTATCAGCTTACACACTCACGTGTTCTTTGTAAATCTGCCTATTATTAACATGAACATAAAACAAGCAGAGTAAACCACTGAAAATGTTCTGGTGACCAGACCACACCAGGAATAACTAACAGCATTCCTCTAGCCGATTAAATAGCATTTCAAATCCCTAAATGGCATGTGTTTGTTAATAATACTGTGACCAATCACGAGCGGTCGGCCACATTCGTCTATTTTCAACTATCATTAACTTTTCTCATAGCCTAAATGAAATTATGTTTAATTGGCTATTTCATAATATTGAATATTTTACTCGTAGCCTAAATAAACATAGCCTATGTTTCAATAATACATATTTTCACCACTGAGTTTCTTTTAAATAATAATCCTATATTTATACCTATCCATGCAAACAAACGTCTCACTTTCAAGGAAAGACTTGTGATTGGTCCGATTTTCCTTTATTGGCATCCAGACCTACCAATAGCGGTGCTCGAATGTGTGCAGTAAGCAACGATGCTCGCAGCACTTTTCTGATAGTGGGAGGGACATGCAGGCTATGATTTCAGGTGGCCGTCCCGTGGACGCACATTAGCCCGGACCCGGTCGACCTTCTAGGCTGCTGACAAGGCACTGGGGCGAATTATTACCTGCAACATATATATTTTAGCTTTCCTTAATGCAACTAATTGCGGGATGAAATAATAGCCTAGGCTATAGAGCTTTAGGGATGGGGGAAGGTTGGGGTGCGATTACAATAATGGACTAAGTTGGAACGTTATTTTTTGTGTGACTTCAGTGCGTCAGATATCAGTGGACGAAGAATGAGTAGCTTATGGAAATGAGGGGAATTGCACATTCTGATCATCGCTCAAAGCCAGATAAGAAAACCATTTCGTAATCGTCAATTTGAGAAGCCCAGTTGTAGGACCCAATCCAAATGCCTAATTCTTTAAATCCACACACTGATTAAGCAGCCTAAACCACTAAACCATATATTGCCGAAAAGCTTTGGCGCCGTTGATTTGGATTTTTTTTTTACAGGCGAATAGAAAAATAGGCTAACGGTCTGACGACAAATGAACTTGACGGTCTGGCCATGGATTGCGCAAGGACTTAGGAAAAGTAAGTCCTTGGGATGGGTGGGGTTTCACTGCAGTAAAGGCGAGAGACGGGTGGGGGGGAGGAGGGTAGCGGTACTGATGCAAGGGATGCTGCCTCTGAGCTGACTTTGTCGGGTGGATTTTTTTTATTTTGAAAATCGAGACTCGTGCGTAAATTTGCAGACCTTTGAGCAGGTAATGATTTCTCAGGCACTTTATATTTTGTCATTGCAGTGTGATAACCATAGGGAGTTACTTTCGGAAATATATTGCGTTTAATAGCCTACCTAAGCCTGCGTCCTCCAAATGTTGCATTGGCTACTAAACAATAGCCTAGTGTTAAAGTAGGCTAATGCATATCTCAAGCACGTCGGCGACAGGCCGAAATATGTTTCGGATGGTCGATCTTATTCGTCGATTTGCCATGCAGACAAAGTCTGTCCGTGTAACTGTTCAACCTACATCATCACGGGCCTCCATCATATAGCCTAATGAACAGGTAGCCTTATATGCCGCAGGGACTGCAGATCGTTTATTGTGTGACTACAGTGTTCGAATACATCAAAATTAAAAATGGAACATTATAGGCTAGCCTACACGATAGCAGTGCTTAGTTGAAAATTACTGTGTGATCCATAAATATAGTCTTCTACTGCTGCCATGTCAATGTCAATAAACAACATGAGATCTAAATAATACAACTTCACCGTGAAGTTCTGTTCGTTTTCTTGTTGCTGTTAAAATGAGGAGAAATGTCCATCTCAATGCTTCACTGTGGACGAAACCATCACGTTATTTTTCTCTGCCACCCATTATAAATAAATAATGACTACGGGCAACTGAAGATTTAAGGTCCTCCATATTGGCTCCTCATCAGTCTGCATGTCAAAAATGGTATATCACATGTCCTGTGCAATATTAAGCGATTTATCCAACTCCCCATCTGTCCCTCTCTGCCTCCCCCCTCTCTCCTCTCTCTCTCTCTTGCAGTGAGTATGTTAAAGGCCCTTGCTGGAATATGCCTCCTCCATGTCACCGCAATTGTGTTCCTCTTCATCGCTGTCATTGACGATGTGAGTGTATTTCTGTGAAGACTGCAGAGAGATGGCATCTCAATTTCCCCTGTGGGCTTGTTCTGATTTGTTTGAATTGTACAGCAAGAAATGGGCCCCCAAGGGAGACATAAGTTATCGACTCTAACACCACCTCACTGACCTAACCACTCATTTACTCATCTGTTCAGTCTTCTACACAGGCAGTGCAGTTGCACAATTTGGAATGATGACCCAGTGTTTCCCAGAGAATTCTATTTGTGGAGGTTGGTTTGCAGAATTAACTTAAATGCAACGAATTAGCACAGCGTGGTTATGATGCTAACCAGATTCAAGCACAATTTAGTACAACCTGGAAAATCATTGTGTGGTCAATGTTGATATTGTGGTGGGCCGCCACAAATAAGTCAATGTATGGGAAACACTGGATGACCAAATCAGAACCTAAAAAAAAAAGATCATCTCAAATCAGTTACTGAACTGGAGACAGCTCTCACAGACCACACATTAGAATATGGCAAGAATAGGCGATAACTTATCTTAAACAAATGCACAAGAAAGAAGTTTATGTGTAGTATTGTGATGCATTTTGTTGATTTGTATTGCTATGTATTGTATTGTGATGCATTGTGTTATATTGTATTGTGATGCTATGTATTGAAATGAGGCAGCAGTAGAGCAGATACGTCAGATTATGCAGTTTGGAATAACAGAATATAACAACATAATTCCATAACTGAACATAACTGTACTGTTTTGTACGACAGTGTTTAGTGTTGTCTTTGTGATGTCGTATGTTGTGATTTGCAGGCATGGTGGTTCTCGGACAGCCTGTACTGTATTGTACGACAGTGTTTGATGTTGTCTTTGTGACGTCGTATGTTGTGATTTGCAGGCATGGTGGTTCACGGACAGCCTGTACTGTACTGTACGACAGTGTTTAATGTTGTCTTTGTGACGTCGTATGTTGTGATTTGCAGGCATGGTGGTTCACGGACAGCCTGTACTCAGACATATGGGGGCGCTGGGTGATGGAGCACAATGATGAGGTGTGGGTCTACACAGACCTGCCCAGCTCCTACCGGAGAGGTGAGAAACGTCTCGGAGAGCACAGAGCACGTCTTGTGTGTTCTTGAATCACGTTGCAGGTGTAGCAGAAATAAGGTGCAGCGGATGAGTTTTTTTTGTTTGTTTGTTTGTTTGTGAGGTTGGCCTTAAGCCTCTGTTATCTCTTTTTTAATCCTCTTTTGTAAAATACAGGGATCTCTGTCACGCAATTTAATCCTATTTTGTCTGTTTATTTTAAGGTACACTATGCAAAAATTTACCTTAAAATAACAGCTTCGAAGTCATTACAATGGTAAACAAACTCTTAGGCAGCCGTGGCCTACTGGTTAGCACTTCGGACCTGTAACAGGAGGGTTGCCGGTTCGAACCCCGACCAGTAGGCACGGCTGAAGTGCCCTTGAGCAAGGCACCTAACCCCTCACTGCTAAACGAGCGCCGCTGTTGATGCAGGCAGCTCACTGCGCCGGGATTAGTGTGTGTTTCACCTCACTGTGTGTGTGCTGTGTGTGTTTCACTAATTCACAGATTGGGATAAATGCAGACACCAAATTTTCCTCACGGGATCAAAAGAGTATATATACTTATAGTTATACTCAGTCGAGCGAATCATCCTGATAGCAAAGCAGGAATTGGTCGCTAGCAGAACCAGCAATGTTACTTTGGAAGCTGGCGGCCCGCCAAATCTCGCAAAAATCGTGAAACATTACCTTGTCAGTAGGTATAGCTCTTTGGAGATATTTTTTGCCTGTTGTTAATCCTTCACCTCCACAACAAAAGCATTTTCATTGTGTACACGGGGGATAAGTCACAAAGTTTGCTATTTAGTGCAGCAGAGTAAAATATAAATACATCACGACTCTAGAGGGACCTCTACAGTCGCCAAAAATACCTAAACCTGCATAGTGTACCTTTAAAACAACATAACATTGTACCCCATCACTTATTGGCCATTGCCTTTCTTCTTATGTCCTCCCATTGACTATGTCTATGAACTGTGTTTTCTTTCCTTTTTGTTTTCCTTGTGTCCTTCTTCCACCACAGACTGTGACAGCTCTGTTCTTCCCTCTTGTGTGTGGTTTCCTAGACTACCTGGGTGCGGTCCAGGCATTCGCAGTGCTGGCCTGCATGTTCTTGGTCTTCTCCCTGTTTGCCTTCATCTACCAGATCTTCATGCTGGGCAAAGGCGAGAGGTTCACACTCACAGGGGTACTTCAGCTCTTCGCCTGTAAGTTTGCACACCAGGGGCTCTCAGAGTGGATACAGTATGGACCCTTTCAACAATAAAAACAAAAACAATGCTTGAACTATTTGGTTCCCAATCTACTTCCTCTGCATTAAGATGCTGATAATGGAACTCTCTTGAAAGGGTCTATAACTAATTACAGCATTATGATGAATAATTTTAGTATTTTTAATAGAGAGTTACAAGATTCAAGTTACGCTATGACTGCTATGAAATATTTAGCGAAAAATAAAGTAAGTATCTCTTTCTCTCTCCCTCTAATGAAATGTACAATACAAAAAAGACTTAAATGGGACCTATTATGAAAATATCTCTTTAGTGCTAGTTTTAGTGCTTTTTTAGTGCTAGTTCTTTTTGTAGTGTATTTGAGCAGAAACATCGAAAGAGCACAAGTTAGTTGTTTGTTTTTGGCTGCCTAGGTCTGAAAACATAAGTATAAGTAAGTAAGTATATATACTCTTTTGATCCTGTGAGGGAAATTTGGAATTTGCATTTATCCCAATCCGTGAATTAGTGAAACACACTCCGCACACACTGAACACACAGTGAGGTGAAGCACACACTAATCCCAGCCCAATGAGCTGCCTGCAACAACAGCGGCTCGGGGAGCAGTGAGGGGTTAGGTGCCTTGCTCAAGGGCACTTCAGCCGTGCCTACTGGTCGGGGTTCGAACCGACAACCCTCCGGTTACAAGTCCGAAGTGCTATCCAGTAGGCCACAGTTGGGCCCTAAATGTGATTCAGCAAGACATTCAGATTAGCTGGTTAAAGTGGCATCAAGTCTGCTAGCTTGTTGAATATGACCACTTCAATTTTACCTATCTGGACCAAGTCTCATGACTGTGGAAGTTTGCTTTTTTTCCTGCAAGTTCGGGTCTAGTTAGTTAGCAACTTGTCGGAGCAAAGTCAAGTCAAGTCAATTTTTATTTTTATAGCACATTTACAGACGGCTGAGCCGCACCAAAGTGCTTCACAATAAAGTTTGTAAGTGCAATAAACAAAGAAATGACCTAAGGCAAAAAAGAAAAAAGAGAAAAAGGCTACAAGGCAATGACTTAGAGTTAGAATAATACAAATGAAAAGCCATTTGCAAGATGCTCGTGTTTGTATAGGGCAGGCACACAAACGGGGCCACTCTGAGCATGACTCTTCAGACAGGGTAAGAAAAAAGGTGTTGTGGTGCTTCATCCTTTTGGCATTTTGACCAAAGTGTGACACAGATGCTTTATTAAAGGTGCTCTAAGCGATGCCACACGTTTTTTAGGCTAAAACATTTTATGTCACTTACTGCAAACATCACCTAACCATCCGCTAGCTATCTGTGTCCTGAATACACTGTAAAAAAATGTGATCTCTGTGGACAGCCCAGGCTCCAAAAACAGCAAAAAAAAAAACAACCTGGGCAAACCTAGCCCATAAAAACATAACAAACTGTTCCAGCAAATCACAGACGGGAGGAGAGTTTCAATTGCACTGGAGCAGCACAGGAGGGAGAGGGAGGAAGTAGCGAGCTAGCTCTCTGTTTTGTTTGAAAGTCAACAGAAGTGACGTTACCCAGCATCGCTTAGAGCACCTTTAAGACCTGAGGACACTATGTAGAATAGTAGAATAGACCTTTATAAAAAATAAATAACGCTTATCCCTCCCCCTCTCTCCCATTGGTCAGGTTTCTGTCTGATGGTGTGCCTGTCGGTGTACACGGACCACTTCCACCAGGGGGAGAAGGACGGCTGGTATGGCTACTCGTACGTCCTGGCCTGGCTGGCCTGGCTACTCGCTCTGCTCACCGGCGCACTGTACATCGTAGTGAGGAAGAACATCGAGTAGGAAGAAGAAACACACACACACACACACAGAGACACACACACACACACACACACACACACACACACACACACACACACACACACAAACAGTCATCCAGAGGCAGCTGACACTGGCACAGAGCAGCAGGATCAGATCTGGAACATCAGTGTAGAACAACATCCACACCACATCTGGGCCAAATCGATGCCAGATCCGGGTCAGGCCAAATCATGAGTGTTCCAGCGTCAGCTGCCTTCTGGGTAATGGAGGAAGGAGGGGTGGGGTGCTGGGACTCCTTGGCAGTGCTTCTCAGTCAGGCTCTCAAGGCCAAAAGTACACTTGTGGGGATATGGTCCAGAATGCAGGGTGCGGATAACAGACGTTTGCGTTAGTATCTATCTATCTATCTATCTGTCTGTCTGTCTATCTATCTTTCTATCTGTCTATCTTTCTATCTATCTATCTATCTGTCTATCTATCTATCTTTCTATCTATCTATCTATCTTTCTATATATCTATCTGTCTATCTTTCTATCTATCTGTCTATCTATCTATCTATCTTTTCTATCTATCTATCGATCTATCGATCTATCTATCCGCACTGTCTATCTGGACTTCCCCTGCTGAGCCAAAATAATGTGGGAGTCTGACTCTCACCTTCTCTGTCCTGCTTAGATGATCGAACAGCTGGGGTTTCCATCAGTATATCTCCCTCCACTCTTTCCATCTCCCTCCTTCTCTCTCTCTCCCTCCTCTCTCTCTATGTCAGCTCTCCAGATGCACCACCTCAGATGTGCTGTGTTGTAGCTCAAATGTCTCAAATTTGCTCTTCTTGAACACTATGTTCTTTGTCCCCCCAAACATACTGAAGCTATTAAGGGGTTGGTCTTAGTTACAGGTTACGGAGACTCCGTCTATGAGGAAATTCATTTAGCCTTAAACAAGTTACTTTGCCATGTGTGTGAGGCTAGATCTGCCAACTCAAACTTTGCACCAGTTGGATTTATTAGCATTATTGAGCACAGTAAAAAAAAAAAAACTCCAGCAGTTACTTTGCGCCTGCCTGCCTGCACTATTTGGATGGGAATGTACATAAACAATTGACTCGTAAGGGCCCAAAATCTGACAGGACCTTTTTTTTTATTTGATCTTTTCTGAACCTGAACTTTCACACCTCAGTTGAGAGCATACAGTACTGATTTCAATTAGTGTTGTTGGCAATGGGTCACTTTTGTAACCTGACTCTCGCCAGATGAATTTCGTTCCGCCTAGCTCCACTCATCCATCTGGGATCAATCCATTGAAGTGTTGCTTCAGAAGGCTGGGCCTAATCAAAAAATGCTTGCATATGATTGGATAAGCCACTTGTCCGTCATCTATTGCCGGGCTACTTCAACCACTCACATCGAAGCCAACCCGTGACGCTGATAACAGTCTCACAGTCGCTTCTACACTATGTTACATCTATGAAACTCACGCCCTGCGTCCTGATTGGCTCTACCATAAAATCTGGTGCAGAAATCACTCTCATCGGAAGAGGTCCCAGATAGATGTGAGTGAAGCTAGGCGGAGCTAAGCGGAACAAATTCATCTGGCGAGAGTCAGGTTAGCACTTTTGGGCACTAGTACTAGATGTTAGTGTGTTTCTGCACAGCCATGAGAGGCTTGGAGGAAATAGCATTGGCACTGTGAGGTAGAGAGAGGAAACAAGCTGAGGCGATGTAAACAAAAGAAGAAATATGTATAGTTATATGTAAGTATGGTATATAAAGACAGAGTAATGTATAAAGACAGAGAGATATATATGCACACACTTTGTCATTCTGTAAAATTTCAAGCTGACCCTTGCTCTGTACATGCTGAGAGCTTTGTTCAGGTAAAGTAGACTTGTCCAATTCAAGTTAACTGTGTGTGAGTGTGTGTGTGTGTTCACGTTCACATTCACCACATTCACTAGTGCAGTATAGCTGCTGGGGTAGACCAGCGTTATGAGGACCAGAATCATTCATCTAGTCACTGTTGATTATCTTCATTTTGCTATTTTATATGATAAATGTTTTTTTTTTTTTTTTTTTTACTTTTCTTACTCTTTTTTTTTAATGTATCCATTGTACCACTGCTGGTGCATAAGCAGACCGGTTTAGGGCATCATCAGGATGGTGTCTGCGTGAGTCTATCTCCGAAGATATATGAAACACTTTAATGGAAATCACGACGGGAAGGTCTTGCTGTTTGTAACTGAAAGGTTACAAATCAAAAGTGATGCTTTTAGTGGAAGTTGTGCTATTAGACGGGTGGCTTTGTCTAATGGAAGGAGGAAGCTATAGTTGGTTTTTGAGTTTTCCTGCTAAGTGCCAAGTTAAATAGAGTAGATGTACCAGAAGAGTTTGCCCATCTCCAGTTCGCTAGTTTAGCATAAGCGTTAGCCAGTGCTGGGATTTTAACTTTTTGGTTTCCATCAGGTTATCAAAACCCACCCGACCCCTGACACACACTGATGAAGGTTGTGTATAAAGAAAAACCTCTTGGACAAGGAGGGGCTTTTCTTCCGCAAAACCACATTGTGGGTAGCACAAATCTAGATTCACCACCTGCAGTTAAGGGATGTATGTGCTATTTTTACTCTACTGAGTTTCCGTCCTACAGTTGGGGACTGGTGGTACTGTCCGTTACGGTATATTCAGTCAAATTTGTTCTCATTACCTCTGTCACACATCATGTGTGTACTCATCATGGAAACCAGACTCGCGTCAATAAACCAAGGAATGACACCAGACTTTGCAGTGGTTTGTTTGTTTATTAACTCTTGTATTTACACCTTACATTTATATAAGCATATCCTTCAAACATAAAACTTTGAATAAATATATATAATCTCCATAGCTTCACAGCTCAGTTACAGCAGGCTGAGCAAAACAAGACGTTACAGAGCGCAGTGCAGGAGCTCGCCAGATGGAGGTGCTCCGCTACAAGCAGACAGCCTCGACCGGGGGAGGGTGGGGGGTGGGGGGCCATCTTGTGCAAAACTCATGATTGGACCACAGATGACGCACCTCATTTAACCAAGACATGTAAGGAGGTCACATTCCGAATCAAACTTAGTGATTTTAGTAAACTGACATTGTAGAAACAAAACAAAACAAAACAAAAACAAAAAAAAGTGTTCTATCTGCACCAGGCAGAGAGGCTGGAATGTTCCTTTGACCATGATTCTGGGGGTGGGGTTGTGGGATGGGTTAAACTAAACGCCCTGGCCAGAGGGGGTGATTCTCTCCTGCACCACCAAATGGAGAAGGTGATTCTCCTCGGCTGAGAAAAGAGGCCTGTGAAGTGAGCAAGTGAAACATTTAGAAAAATAAAAGAATATTCACATAAGATAGAGATAGAGAGAGAGGAGACCAGACACAACAAAGGAGAGATGAAGATGAGAAATAACTAGACAAAACATAATAAAGGAATGGTTCAAATTTGAGGAAGAAATAGAAGACATAATAGAAGATCGGGGAGGAGTGGCTCAGTAGTCAAGGAAAGCCGCCCCCCCAAAAAAAAAATAAATAAATGAAAATAAAATCACAGGTAATGATGAGAACTAAACTAGACGTACTGATGTCACTGGAGCAAATTACGACTCCAGTGAACAAAAATAAATAAATAATATGAATCATGAATATGAAAGACATGAGACGTACCACAGCTCTGTCTGCAGAGACTTCAGGGACTCTGTGTCTTTCTCTTGACAGGCCATCTAAAACACACACAAACAATTAGTAAATCCTACATTTGTTAATTTGGAAAAAGCCTTGCACATTTACATTTCATTTGCAAATGCTTTTATTACTACATTTATTCAATTGACACAGGCTTTTAACTTTACAATGTCCATTTATTCATTTTGGAGGAACCTTAAATGTACATTTGTTCTGCTCTAAAGCAACCTACAGATGAGGCTGAATTAAGTGGCACAACCTTTCTTGGTACTTTATTTGGTTAGAGAGCAATGGCTTAATGGTCGGACATCCTACAAATAAAAGACTTCAGAACATCCAAATGGAATTCAGAACATCTAAATGGAATTCAAACTTCTTGTCTTGACCTTGTAATGTGGTTCACTGGACTTTGCACTTTGGATAAACAAATATGCCCTTTACATCCCTATACATCCATTTACATGTCCAGGGCATGAGGACATTAACTTGGGCACTTACCACAACAGACTGGAGGAGCAGGAAAATATTTTCTGGAAGGAAGGTCACTAGAGGAGAAAGACAGATTAAGTTGATGATTAATGATGATTAGTTAATGATGGTTGATTGGGGTTTTTTGCCTTTATTTCAATAGAGCAGTTGAGAGACTGACAGGAAGAGAGTGGGGGAGAGAGAGGTGTGTGTGTGTGTGTGTGTGTGTGCGTGTGTGTGCGTGTGTGTGTGTGTGTGCGCTCACCTTGACTGTGCGAGTCAAAGGACTCCCAGGCATACCTCTCCAGCGTCTGGGCATGCTCAGGAAGCAGCTTCTGAGGCGGGGGCTGAGGACAACCAATCAGACAACAGAGATAAGTATTACTTCTTTATGATGGACAGTGACAGTACTGTAATTTCCTGACCACTGACCGAGGTTTATACCATATTTTCCGGACTATAAGTCACACCAGTCAAAAAATATGTCATGAAGAGGGAAAAAAACATATATATAATAAATATATATATGTTGCACCTGAGTCGCAGGACCAGCCAAACTATGTGTCATGAAGAGGGAAAAAAAACATATATATAATAAATATATATATGTTGCACCTGAGTCGCAGGACCAGCCAAACTATGAAAAAAAAGTGTGACTTATAGTCCTGAAAATACGGTACATTGATTTTGCAAAATGTCTTCAGCTATGAGATTAATACATGGGGTTAATTAATACATTGATGTTTATTTTGTTTAGTTTGTTTGTTTTGTTCATGTGTTTGTGGTGAGTGAGATCCACCTCTAGCAACATGAGCAGGAGCACCCTGGAGATCTCACACTTGGCCATCAGGTCCATGAATGCCCCTGGAACACACACACACACACACACACACACACACACACACACACACAGAACATGATCAAAACATTAACATACTCAAAAACTGTTGACCTCATTAATCCAACTATATTCTGACTAACTTCTATCCAAATTAAATCATCGTTAATACTCAAAAACAAATAGTTATTCACTTGAGTCAAAGGGGTGTCTGAAGACATATTCACACTATTTTTGTGAAGTCTTTTTGTAGGATTAAGAGAAGTTCTCCCAGTGTGTAACATGTACATTTCTATGTATCAAAGGAAGTGTGTCAAAATGAGGGTGCGTGTGCATCACCATGACTCTGCTGCCTGTGTGGCATTGAGCAACACTACCGCAAACGACAAGATAGGAATCTCAACTACACATCCACTTTCAACACCACAGATGTCAGCACGTCGTCTAGAGTTAATGTTAGCGACTAGACAGTGACTACAACATATCGCCACAGCAGATAGCAGTATGTCTGCAGCTGAACAAGAACAAGAGCAAGCCGGCAAATGTACACGTACATTAATTTAGCAGACGCTTTTATCCAAAGAGACTTACATAATGTCAGTTATATTACAGGGCCTTTGTCCCCAGAGCAACGCGGGGTTAAGTGCTTGAGTGCCTTGCTCAATTCAACCCACAACTCTTGCATGTTAGCCCAGCTAAGATAAGTTGGCTAGCTCCTAAGCCACTGCACTACCACTGCCTACAAATAAAACATATAATAGCCAACAGCAACGAGCCCAGTCACTAATAGGAACTACCGGTAGACTTGTGACCACAAGAGTACAACAGTTGAAATGGTTCTGGTCAAGGTCACTGGTAGACAGGTCCTAAATGCTGAGATATGTATGTAGCACTGAGGACACCATAGGCCAGCTCGATCTGCAGGGGCCGTTCAGAGACATGACTAACAAAGTCAGTCAGTTTGTGACCATTCAAATTGTTACATGAATTCTTAATTTGATTTCGCTGATTTGTACAGCACCAATAGCAATAGCACACTCATTGTGGACCAGGAAATTGACGAACAGGCACTTCGAAGTTAGTTTTGGTGGAAGCCACTGCAAAGGCAGGTGCTAGGGTGGTCATGGGTTAGAGCATTTGAGCCATACCAACGGGGGTGTTGGTGCCGGGCAGGAGCAGGCCTCTCTCCTGACACGTGAGCTGCATCTCCGACAGCACGGCCAGCGCACCGTCATAATCACCTGTCAATCACAATCACACACAATTTCAGAATTGAATCCATCCAATAGCCAATATCTGATCAGATAACTTTAGAACAACTGCCTCCAGAGGATTGAAAATAGGATGATGAACCATGTCATATTAATGTTCCCCTGACTTTGAAAGATAACTGTCCAGGTGAATCAATGCATTTCATTTGTGCATATCGTTAATCTGTTCTCATAAATATAAATGTTTACATTGTTTTCATAGGTCCTAATATATTTAAATGGTTATCATCTGTCCAAGTGAATAAATGTATTGATTTATTCATTTTATTTGTTTGTACTGTATCTGTTTATTGTGTCTTTCCATCTTTTGTGTACCTGACTGCCAGACAAAGTTTCCTTTTGGGATAATGAAGCGACTGGACTATACTCACGCGTGAGTATCTTGCAGGAGGCCATCTCCCACTGGGACAGCAGGGACTCCATGGGCATCTGGGTCTGCAGCTCCGACGCACGCTGGAAGTGCACGATGGCCTCACCGGGCCGGTTCATCTCCTGAGGAGAGGAAGAGGATGAGGATGAGGAAGGGTGGTGGGGTTGGTTGGGGTGTTGATGGTAGGGTTGATGCACAGTGATGTAAGGCAACGAAAGACGTTGGGGATGGATTTCAGAACATTTTCAAAGTGTGGTTGGATGGCAGAGTGGATACGTTTTGGGATGGTGGACAATGACCAGAGGAGTGAATTCATAAAAAAAAAAAAGATATTATAATGGGTATTATAATCAATTTATATATGAAATGTTGGAACTAATCACTGAAGGGCTTCGAGTGCCTTTACTAGCTCCTTACAAAAGCCTCTTGCTCTTTACTTGCACTGATCACACCAAACGCTAGCAAGATGCTGGAGAGATTTTGACAAAGTGAATGGTTGAATCATTCGTTACCTTGAGAGCATTACCCAGTTCCAGACACAAACTAGCAGCCATCACGGGCTGGTTCATCTCAATGTACACCTACAAGACAAGAGATAAAGAAGCAATCACGTCAGATGTCACCCAAAAAAATCCCTCCTTCAAGGTCGCAAAACTCAAGCCACCACCTCTGGACACAAAAAATAAATTGGCACAATAATTTTGATCTCTTTGAGATTCAAAAAACATTTCTTTGCTCTTCAGTCCCTGATATGAGGAAAGATTTTTTTTTGCATCACACATAACGAAGAAGAGGCAGCGGAAAAGTTGGAGTTGGAACTTTTCTGCAGCCAAAGCATGGCAAACAATAGGAAAGCTGCCGCTTGCCGCTGGTCAATGTGATCCCTGCCTAAATAGGGTCGTCCTGAAAGAACAGACCCTATGCTGTTACCTTGATGGCAAAGCTGTAGCAGTTGAACAGACCCTGTGCTGTTGAACAGACCCTGTGCAGTTGAACAGACCCTGTGCTGTTACCTTGATGGCGAAGCTGTAGCAGTTGAGTGCGGCCTGCAGGTGCTCATCGAAGCCTGGGGCCTGGAGTGCCCGGTTCTCCCGCTCGGAGAGCAGGAAGAGGCGGGCGGCGTCAGTCAGCGCCAGGGCCTCTCCTGGGGCGTTGAACAGGGTCTGCTCGCACCTACACAAAGGTGGTGGTTGAATGCAAGGCACCTCACCTCTGGCAAGTATGGGTCTTCAGAAATCAGGAGTTGCGGTTAATGGCAGTGATTGGATACGCAAGCAGCACAGAGAGAGAGAGAGGGATGCGCATGCAAGATCCCCTGGTGTGTGAGTGTGTGTGTGTGTGTGTGAGTGTGTGTCTGTTTGAATGAGTGAGTGAGTGAGTGAATGAAAAAGAGAGAGAGTGTGAGTGTGTGTGCATGTATAGATGTATACATGCGACATGTATGTGAGCTTGTATACATGGTTGTATACATGAATGTTCATTTGCATGTCTGTGTGTATTTGATAGGAAATAATAAGCATGCATTGCATAGACTGGGACATGAAATATGCATGCAAAATGGTTTCCATGCGAACGTCAACATCCACAGGAAAACATTTATGCTTTCTATGTGGGATAGAAATCCACATATACTCCCATTCTGTGCTATAAAGCATCGAGAAGGCTGCAATTCCCAAGACCAGAGTTGGAACCCATGGACGATAAAAGGCATCCGATTGGCAGGATAGCAAAGTGTGTGAGCGTACCCAGTTGCTGCATTCAGGTGTAAAGAGAGTTCAAGAGGTCAAAGGTTAACTTACCGAGCCATGGCCAAGTTACAGAACGCTGCATACTGAAGACAGTCCTGTTGTTTCAACTCTTTGGCTAACTGACCTGCAAACGACACCAAAGTGGAAATGACAAACTCCTATTAATCTCTGAAAATGATAGACTTGGAGAAACCTACAGTATGGTAAGGTTAGTCGCAATGTAAGAAATCCTGAATATGAGCGTTGATGAAACATTTCAATAAAGTTTATGAATAACGTTACCCCACCTTCAGATGATGAAAGATGCGCTTTGTCTTTTTAGAAAATGTCACTTACCGAATTGCTCGCTGGCTTCAGCGACGTTGGGTTTCCGAAGGAATCGCCTTTAATGGAAGACCACACGGTTAAATGTAACTCAGTGGCCAAGACAAAATACATAATGTTGTGCTGAAGCACACGTAATGATACATTATCGTAACATCACATTAAAACAAGCTTGGCTAGCTAGGCTAGATTGCATGACAGGTTCAAAACAAACACAACCGCTGCATGATAGCCGGTTGGCGTCAGTGAATACAACGACTTTTAATGGCAACATAAAGCTTTTGCAGAATACTTGTTGATAAAAATATTTAAGCATGCTGTATCTATAGATATATCAAGCAATACGTTATATTGTTGCTAACTTTAGGTGCTAATGTTGCTTTAGGTTAGCTATCCAACTAGCCTAACCAACGAACTAGTTATTCTACAATGTGTTTAGGGTGAAGTACATATGTGTAGAATTTTTACTCAGGTTTAACGAAAACAAGCGTTAACTGTTACTCGGAAGGAAGAAAATGGCTTACTTTTTCAGTTTATTTGACACTGCTCGATAGCGCGTCAGGAAGTCTCCTTCGGCTGCCATGATTAATGACAACAGAAAATCACGTGCTGATATGTCATATAAACCTCGCCATTCTATTGGATAGTCTCTTTCTTTGTACCTAGGAAACTGATGTAGGGCTGTATTTTGCATACTGGCGCATGGCGTAAAACTCGTTTTCCACCCGCGCAGAATTTAATTCGGTATTGGTTTATTTTTTAAACAATGCGTCCAGGGGTGTGGCAATTAACAACCTAGGGAGGGGCCTGGCGCATTGTCTAAAAATCGCTATTGTACACCAGTGGGGTATTCCAGAAAGTAGGTTTACTGGGTATGTTAACCCAGAGTTAGCGGTAAACCTGGGATTTCAGTTCCAGAACTCTCAAATACATAGACTGTATAGTCTATGCTCAAATATGATCAGGCTATGTAAGTAACTATGGTAACATAGGCTCTGAAGTTAACTGGGTATGTAAACCCAGAGTAAACGGTAAACCTGGGATTTCAGTTCCAGAAAGCTCAAAAATTATCAGGCAATGTAAGTAACTATGGTAACATAGACTCTGAATTTAACCTGGTAGGGTGTAGGTTTTGTTCAGGTTATGTTCAATTATGTTCAGTTATTTCAGTGCATGTTCAACCAGGCCGCTATTTTTACACTTGTCACACAATGGCGTTTCATTTTGAAGAAGGTCCAATTGACAAAGAAGCACAAAATCATGTAATATTTATCCGTGGAATTAGCCGTGAGAGGGCGATAAGACCACGAAATCATATGATAGCCCATCCTTTCTTTTCCAAACGAGTTTTTCAAGAGCGCTAGAGTTTTTCCGCTGAATCCTAAATTTGGCTAGGCTACTTGAAAAGCATTCTCGACTCCATCCCTACATTAGGCTACGCATGGATTAGAATAGAATAAAATAAATCTTAGCTAGCCAACACCATAGGACATTTGCCTTTGGCTCACCAGACATCGGATGGACAAAAAAAATCTCAGACACACTGAAGATATAATTATTGTGCAGTAGCCTAGGCTACAAAAAAGGGAAAACATATAGAAAATGAATAAATAAGTTTAAATATACACAAACCCACGAGGATCATTAGAGTATAATTTCACCAACTGGCAGGTCAGCATCACTTAGCCTATTAAATTTTCCAAATGTGCACCGAAATGTGTCCAATAGGCTACCCATGCCTTCCGACATTCTTCACCCTTTCGATGATGGAGGCGCAAAAGTTTAACTTGGCCCACAGCTGCAGAACCCGCTAAAATAGAAAATTACATTTGGGATTCTCAAAGAATTCTATGGCCCACTCAATCTGTGACAAGGTAGGCTAGTTTAAGAAAGCATCATTTAAAGCAGTCAATACAATAGCCTATGTGATGTCCACTGAATTATTTAATTGTGTTTTTGACATTAAATAGGCTATCCTAAACGTAGGCCTACGCATTTCAGTGGTCAGTTAGGCTATTCTCTGCCAAGCAAGGTCTCGGACGCAGACGCTTAAGTATTGCTCTTCTTTTGTTATTACAGTTCTCTCCTCCTCGTAAGCCTCGACTACCCCGCCTCTGAAAAATACGGTGCTCTTCGTTTCGCCGGTTTCGACTCTGAATAGATGATGCCTTTATAAGTTTGCAGTGAACGCGCACAACTCTAGGTTATCTAACACAGGGTTGATTGAACTAACTGGTAACCGGTGTTTTGGAACAGACAGCTCGGGTTTAGTCGCCACAGGTTAAGACAACCCAGGGGTTAAGTTTTATCTCAGTGTTTGTTAAACCTCCTTTCTGGAATACCCCTCTGGTCAGTTATATGGCGAGTTGTTTATATGTTATTTTAAGACCGCATTGTCAACAGTCATATTGGCAGGTGCACGCACCATCCTTCTATCATTCATGAACGCACACCAGCGCACGTCAATGCAAAACATTACAAATTGGACGATTACAATGGGAAACATAATTAGAACTAGATGTACC
Organism: Alosa alosa; assembly: GCF_017589495.1. NCBI lineage: Eukaryota > Metazoa > Chordata > Actinopteri > Clupeiformes > Clupeidae > Alosa > Alosa alosa. The sequence continues at coordinate 18,100,051 of NC_063195.1, forward strand.
GCAGAGTGGTACAAAATATGACCGCCACCCAGTCCAGCACAATTTTTCCACAAAAATAAATCACGCGGAAAGGCCTATATGATTCTAACTGTCTCACTAAATTGCATTATCCACACTCAATTCTCACTGGTATCTGCTAAACAACAAGTACTAAAACATGATTAGTTCATAGATTTCACATGTAAAATTCATTTTATACAACCCCACTCTTGCCTGTTAATAAATCTGAGAAATGATTGTGTGCATGCGTGCGTGTACATGTTTATGTTTATTTGTGTGTGTGTGTGTGTGTGTGTGTGCTTGTGTGTGTGCCTGCCCTGCGTATGTGCCTGTGTTTGTGCGTGTGCATGCATGCGTACATATGTCTACTGTGTGAGTATGTGTCATATGAATGATTACTGTGAATGTATGTGTGTGCGTGTGTATCTGTTTATGCACATGTGTGCACATGGAATGGGTTAAGATGACCCCTGGATGCAAACATACAGAAAAAATTGGTCATCCTAGGCCCTACGGTTCTCAATATATTCACAGAAAACTGTGTCTGCCCTACCCTCCTTTCGGGGGGTCCAGTCCAGCGGGGGGGGCTACAGATCAAAATGAAAAACGATGGTTCCATACTATCCATGTGGGGTTACATGCCCACCAAGTTTGCTGTACCCCGGTCTTTCAGTGTCCCGGGAATCCTTGTTGGTGTACGGTCACTAAATGTACACATACATTATTTTATTGTAAGGCCCCCCATGAACGAAAGTTTACAAAACTTGGCATGCATTCGGAGGGTGTCATAATGATCCTACACTTTCAATTTCGTGCAGTTTTGACCTTGTCAGCCAGAGATATTGTGATGAAAACACCTAATTTTTTGCTTTTTAATTTTTAACTAGGTGGCGCTATACATGAAATAAGTGGTAATGGGATGGGTTGACATGCCCCCTTAAGACCAACATACAAAAAAAAGGTGGACCTCCTAGGCCCTACGGTTCTCGAGATATTAACTGTCTCCGGCCACCTACAGGCCAGTTGGTGTATAGTAACACAAATTAATTTATTGTGTGGCCCCCCATGAACGGAATTCCACCTAAACTTGGCGTGCATTCAGAGGGTGTCATAATGATCCTACACTTCCAATTTCGTGCAGTTTTGACTATGTTAGGTCACAGACACCTCCGCGATTACAACACCTCATTTTTTACTTTTTGTGTTTAACTAGGTGGCGCTATACATGAAATGAGTGGTTATGGAATGGATTGACATGGCCCCTTGAGATCAACATACAAAAAAAAAAAAGGTCCTCCTAAACCCTACGGTTCTCGAGATATTCACAGAAAACTGTGTCTGCCCTACCCTCCTTTCGGGAGGTCCAGTCCAGGGGGCTACAGATCAAAATGAAAAACGATGGTTCCATGCTATCCATGTGGGGTTACATGCCCAACAAGTTTCGCGTACTCCGGTCTTACAGTGTCCCTGGAATCCTTGACGGAAATTTGAACATGAAATTTGAAAAAAATCTGACTAAACCTATATGACCGTCGCTTCGCTGCGCGGCGGTCATAATAAATATATTACAAAATACTGTACATCTCATGATGAGTAGTTATTCACCATCATTTGCAAATTGGTAATGACGGTTAAAAGTGATTAGGGGAGAGGAAGAGACACGCATGGAGCACAGCTGAAGATGCACTGTCATGAGATATAAGCAACTCCTCTGCAGTAGAAAGAGGTAATTTGAGCAATATTAGGGTAAGTGTTGCTTTTTCTACCCTATGTTTTCGATGGTAACCCATTGTCAGTCAGCACTGTCTTGTCGTTGACTGACACCTTGGTGAAGTTAGTTTCACTTTGCCAATGAGTTCAAATAATAGACGAGTGCAAATGCGTTGAAGCGGCAATGAAAAGCTATGCTAGGTTTTAGTAAAGCATGGTTTAGGAATGACTATTCCATACGGTCTCGCAAACAGCCTCCTTCAAATGCGCCGTTGAATGCCAAAATACTGATGCATTTATTTGACATATCGCGCTTTGCGCCGTTAAAGGGAATGACAGATGTCATTGTCATTGGTTTAAATGATGTTACGCCCCAAACACACCCATATGACTGATTAAAAAACCTAGGAACACCTTGTTTTGCCATGCACTCCAATGTTATGATAACGAAACCCCTCCCAATGTGAACTGGACATCCTACTAAATTTGAATAAACTTTTGACGAGTGACGATGCGCTTTAGAATGTCATGATAGGGCCCTTAAGCTAGGTGGAGAACGCAGAGGAGTGAGAATTGCTTGCCAACGTTTTGCACAGTTTTGGTATGATTTCCTGATTGAACTAGCCTGGGTGAACCCACACAAATAGCTTGGTATCAGGTATCAGGTCTGATAGCCGATTTAAATTTCCTAGGTCCGTCTGAAAAGGCGCCTGTGGGTAGCCACTGACTGAACTTCCCATTTTACAATATCCAGGAATGTAACCAGCAGTGAAATGAAACTTAAATTGGTGCGTTAAACTCTTACCAAATCGTTTCAGAAGTGCAGCAAACATCTTTCTTGTAAACAAAGGTTTTAAATGCAGCTGTGCTACTCAGTTCCAAAGTCAATACACATTCTTGGGTTTTTGCTGATTTGGAAACAGATGCCAATCGGCTCCTTCCCAGACTAACTTGCTATAAGGTTCTTTGTCTTTAGTCACTTTTTTCAGAGTGCGAACCACTTAGCCTCTTCTTCACATTGCCTATTCACCTAAAGTCATTTAAAGGTGAAAGATAAAAATTAAAATAAAAAAAAAAAAATGAAACCTGTATTTACATTGATTCAGAAAGTAAACAATAGCCTTCTTAGAGCGCTTGCACAAACAACAGTCTTCAACGCTTCACTGTTTGCATTGAATCATAGGCCTATAGGCCAGCGCTCTGCACAGTGTTGTCTGTCTTGAACTCACCTCATAAATGATTTCCCCAATTGTCAATATAAAGATGATGTAATCACTCAAAGATAGACAAACGAGTGCATAGTTTATTGCCAACTCTCAACCCACTAGAATGAAATGACACATTGTCTTCACAGTTTAAAAACAGGCATCACAAGCTACATAAAATACCACGGCACAGAGGGCAGGTCAGGTAAATGTTTTCACAAGACAATACGACTGATGACGTTACAAAAAATCATCACAGATTCTCATAGACAGATTCAAATATCCCATCCTCTGCAGGGGCAACTTCATCCTAAGAGGAAACAAAGAAAGCATCATTAAAAAAAATGAAGGCCTACACAATAATTAAGTTGGCCATTAACATCTTTAATCAGGCCAAATTATAGTTTTGTGAGAGCTGTACTGGACTATTCCTCTCCTGATGCAAGAGCTAGAAATAGTTCAACAGAAGCAAGCAAGTGATGGAGAGAGGAATGTATAGGGGGCGTTTAAAGATTCTATAGTTGTCCACAAGGGCCAGACACCGAAAATGGAAGGCAGTATGGCATACGTTAACATTGAGACTAGAGATGCTGAGAATTTTCAGGAGGTCCTGAATAGTTCTAGCCAGAGCCAGGTACCTTTATATGGCTCTGGTTCTAGCTATTCCCTTGAACAGAGCAGAGCCCATTCTAATTTGGAATGTTTTTGTCTATGGCTGACCTTTTTCTGTGACCTCTTCCTGCTGCTCTTCTTTGATTGCGTCCTGCTGTTTGATGCAGATGGATCCAACACATCATAAATCGATGCAGGACGAGACTCCAGGGTCTAGGATAGAGAGACAGGGGAGAGAGAGAGAGAGAAAGAGGAACTACTGGTAAGTCAAAGTATAAATAACACAAGGGCAATGCTATTCTATCACAGATTGTTCCTGCAGGGCAACATTGAAAGCACACACACACACACACACACAAAATGATGGTTAAGCAGACCCATGCATGGACTAACATAGACATGAAATGTATATGTGTATGAAACAAACAAATAAGCATGTAGACAGACAGATTAAGCAACATTTATTCAATAACAAACATAAGATGCGTTTTCAAGACAGACAAATAAATAGACACATTCACATAGTAGAAGACTACCGGTATGTATATACTGTAGACAGATGTATGGAAAGGAAGACAGAGATAGACATAACAGGAGTTATATAGACAGACAGACAGACAGGCTAACTGATAGATGTAGCCCACCGTGTAGACAGAGTTGTCCGGGGCCGCCTCCTCGTCTGTTGCGTCCTGTACCCCTGCCCCCCCGGCATCGCCCCCCTGACTGGTTCTGATTCTGGTGACGTTCGTACCATTGTCACCATGGCCACCGAGAGGAGCCTGGCTCTAAAAACACAACAAAACAAAACTAATTAGGTCAAGCCAAACATAAACACAAACAAAACAAGACATTTCAAAGACATTTCAAGCAAGCCCAAGCAACGTTGTTAATGACAACAAAGTTGTGAGTTCACCTACTCAGCTTGAGTGATACAAATGTGTATCCTTTAAACTTTCACCTTGGATGAAATGTCCTGTTTAATGTTTTAATGTATAAAGGCACAACAAAGTGAAACCCGAACTAACATATTCAAAACCAAACAAAAACAAAATACAGTATTCAGGACATTTACTGACCTTGATCAGAACAAGGGGATGCTACAGAATAAAACAAACATAACAAATGTTAAAAAAAAATTGACCTACTCACTCTCGACGAGTGATAAAAGCCTGTCTACTCTTATAAGTGCACTAGCTCTTCAGTCTGTGTTGTGAATGCATGGTTTAGACAGTGCATGCAGTATTCATGCTCTACTACAGTGATGGCCGATCAGGGCCTCTTTGCAGCCCTGGAGCGGGTGAACCAATTTCGGGCAAATTGTGTGTATACCCGCTATGCTTCCTCCGGCTGTTGGACAAGGTGCCTCTTACACAAGCCTATACTCAGGAGGGAGACAATGGCTGTACGCTGTCGTGTGTTATTTTGTCTCGACTGACTCAAGAGAGACGTCAGCGAAGAGGAGCCACTTCAGAAAAAAAGAAAAAAGGGAAAAAACCCTCTCTGGTTCATGTTTGCGTGTGTGCAGGCTATTTTGAGGATTGTTGATACTTTATTTAAGGGCTTTGCACTGTGATCTGCAGATATGGCTACGGATAGCAGCAGAACCTTTGTGGCGAAGCACATAGACCCCACATGTACAACTACACACCTATAGTATACCATTCACCAAAGCACATAGACCCCACATGTACAACTATACACCTATAGTATGCCATTCACCAAAGCACATAGACCCCACATGTACAACTATACACCTATAGTATGCCATTCACCAAAGCACATAGACCCCACATGCACAACTATACATCTATGAGCACGCTCTTCTCACAGGGCCAAGAGGGATAACCTCAGCAAGTTGAGGGCCGTTCACACCAGGTACGACGACTGTAATTTGTACCGATATGAGCGCCCACACTGACCAACGATAAGGAAAGTCTCTCCTCGTGTTGATGAATGTGATGTCTAGAATTTGATGGACTCTCCAGTTCAGTTAACTTTATTGTCCCAAAGGGAAACTTGTCTCGCAGTCAGGTAAACATAAATAGCACAAAGATACACATAAGAAAGTGTCTTATCTATCTATGTTTCTGACAGATGGTCATCAGAATAATTTATGCGCAAAAAAAGCAAAATTGTGCAAATTGAGCAGGCGTATTAGCCTGGCGGGCCATCCTATATCATTGAAATGTATAGTCTGGAATCGAACCAATCACCTCGCTTTAATCCAAGGGGCGGGCAGAGAATTGTCTTTCAAACTGCCTAGGCATGCACAGGCCAGCTTCGACCATATCCGGTATCCGGTCGGCAAAACGGCAAAGACATCCTTCTTGAAAGGAATGACTTAAGTGCATTGTGTTGCTCAACTTTCAAAGAACAGCACAAGTCCAACTCCTCCAAAGTTGACGCCAACGCCCGATTCAAACAACCGCTCTTCGCTTCGCCATAGCCACCTTCCTTGTTGTTCACTGTCGAGGGACTGTCGTTATCCTGTTAAGCCCGCCTTAAGACTCTCTAACAAAATAGAGCTGTGATTGGATGAAGTCCACGTCCAGCCAATAGAAATTCCTATGGTTTGATACTAGACGTACAGGCTGAGCAAATTAATTTGCCGCCGCTAGGGTGCGTCTAGATTTCTAGGCTACAGGCGTATTGCACCAGGAATAAAATATTTTTTTTGTCCTATTGGACTTCAGCAGAGGGGAAAGTACACAACCCTGAGGAGAGCCAGTGGAAGAGACGCGCCTTTCTGAAAGACAGCCATTGACCTTTATGATCTGTTGGTTAAAAAATACATAATCCAACCCACAAGTTTATTCTCAAGATTAAATTCTGATAATAGTTTTCTAATTAAAACATGTGGCTGGATAGTATTAAAAGCAGAAGAAAAATCTAGAAACAAGAGCCTGGCGTGTGTACCAGGACCTTCCAGATGACTGTACAGGAGGTTTAGTAGTGTAATTTGGACCAGGGTTGTGCACAATTCGAATTGCAATTTGGCTTCCTGTTTGCTACCTCAATTGAAATGCAAGTGAAATTCAAGAATTTAATTGGAATTTCAGAGCCAGTTTGAATTCAATTCTGGAATTTTGCACAAGCCTGATTTGGGCATCCTCTAGCCCCCCTGTTAGCCCTGTATGCAAACTGCATCGGATCCAAGGCCTCACCCACCCTCAACAACAACAACCATTTCACAATCTTTTCAAATGACTTCATGACCAGTGAGGTCAGTGCCACTGGTCTGAAGTCATTTACACTCTTTATAGTGCTGCTTTTTGGCACTGGGACTATAGTAGACTCCTTCCATATCTTTGGAACCTTCTCCATTCTAAGGACATTCCAAAAATATCTGAAATATCTCTGATTGGCTGTCAGCTTTTTATCGTTCTCAAAATGGCTCTGAAAGTGATCCTCAGCGATATCGTTCTTCATTACGTTATGGTAGGCTACATGTGTGGACGTTGTCATTCCTACTTTCAGTACTTTTTTGCCATTATTGTAATAGTTATCGTTCTTGGTGTAGACGACCCTTTGGCTATTGTGGTCTGTGGCATTCGTAGCTGAGGCAACTAGCTCATCATAGCTCTTGTGCCAAAACTGAGCACCATGAAACGGGAGGCGTAGGAGGTCATTAACTGGGCTAAGGTTGGCATAGTATTGCGTCAGCCATTGTAATGAATGAGAGAGGTAATTTATCACTCTCTGTCTGGGTCTGTAATATCTCCATGCTTATTCCCAACTAGATTTCACATTTCCAAATGGCATAAATCATTCGACTGTCTTGCTTTTTATTCTTTTGCGTTCATTAACAGCTAAGGTTTTTTGTCATAATATTGTAGCCTTATATTACTTGACATTGTGGTAATTAAGAAAAAACAATCAATGTGGAGTTTATTATTTATTTTATGTTTTTGTTGCCATGTGTCAACAAGTGATTTGTGTGTAAGATTTTAGTTAGTTTAGTAATGAGAGATTGGTACTGGGGGATGTACCCGGTGGGAAGATAATTAAGGGGACACTTGTTGAGAGATCTGAAATGGAAGTATGCTGTCTTGCCCTTCTGTTTTTTGGTAAATAACAATAATTTACAGTTACACCTGTAACCTGCTTTCTTCCACAACTCAGCAAGACTGGAGTTCTACAAGTCACCGATCTTTCAGTGTTACACCTCATAATCATGGGTACATGGTCATGCTTTTATGGATTCTGTTCAACTGTACACTACTTATAGACCCTTTCAACAATAAAAACAAAAACAATGCTTGAACGTTCTATTTGGGCCCCAATCTACTTCCTCTGCATTAAGATAACATATGGAATGTCAAAAAGGAAGTCTTGTGGGGCCAACTATGATGCTGATAATAGAACTCTCTTGAAAGGGTCTATTATTAAATCTTATTCCACTGCTTGGTTGAATTTCCCATTGTCCTACGTAATTTAGAACGACCATTAACCGTATGTTATCTGCACACCTATGAAGTAGATCCATTTTTGGCCTGTATCACACTTGTATATTAATTAGCCAACTTCGTTGTGAAGTTTAAATGAACTGTCACGCGTTGCATCCGAGCTGTAAAATGCAGACGCTCAGAACATTGCAAAATTGCCCAGCATATGACGGAGGTGGCTTTTAGCTAGATGGATGACAGCAGGCTAAGTAAAAGCGATGTTTCAAAGCCAAAAGTTCATCAGAATCTTGGGATAGGCCTGCTTGACAACGGGAGAGATAGAACTAACGACTGGCCTTTGGGTCAGTAAGCAACCATCCATTTAGAACTAGTAACGAATGCTAAGCTAACAGAATGCTAAGCTAACAGAATGCTAAGCTAACAGAATGCTAAGCTAACAGAATGCTAAGCTAACAGAATGCTAAGCTAACAGAATGCTAAGCTAACAGAATGCTAAGCTAACAGAATGCTAAGCTAACAGAATGCTAAGCTAACAGAATGCTAAGCTAACAGAATGCTAAGCTAACAGAATGCTAAGCTAACAGAATGCTAAGCTAACAGAATGCTAAGCTAACAGAATGCTAAGCTAACAGAATGCTAAGCTAACAGAATGCTAAGCTAACAGAATGCTAAGCTAACAGAATGCTAAGCTAACAGAATGCTAAGCTAACAGAATGCTAAGCTAACAGAATGCTAAGCTAACAGAATGCTAAGCTAACAGAATGCTAAGCTAACAGAATGCTAAGCTAACAGAATGCTAAGCTAACAGAATGCTAAGCTAACAGAATGCTAAGCTAACAGAATGCTAAGCTAACAGAATGCTAAGCTAACAGAATGCTAAGCTAACAGAATGCTAAGCTAACAGAATGCTAAGCTAACAGAATGCTAAGCTAACAGAATGCTAAGCTAACAGAATGCTAAGCTAACAGAATGCTAAGCTAACAGAATGCTAAGCTAACAGAATGCTAAGCTAACAGAATGCTAAGCTAACAGAATGCTAAGCTAACAGAATGCTAAGCTAACAGAATGCTAAGCTAACAGAATGCTAAGCTAACAGAATGCTAAGCTAACAGAATGCTAAGCTAACAGAATGCTAAGCTAACAGAATGCTAAGCTAACAGAATGCTAAGCTAACAGAATGCTAAGCTAACAGAATGCTAAGCTAACAGAATGCTAAGCTAACAGAATGCTAAGCTAACAGAATGCTAAGCTAACAGAATGCTAAGCTAACAGAATGCTAAGCTAACAGAATGCTAAGCTAACAGAATGCTAAGCTAACAGAATGCTAAGCTAACAGAATGCTAAGCTAACAGAATGCTAAGCTAACAGAATGCTAAGCTAACAGAATGCTAAGCTAACAGAATGCTAAGCTAACAGAATGCTAAGCTAACAGAATGCTAAGCTAACAGAATGCTAAGCTAACAGAATGCTAAGCTAACAGAATGCTAAGCTAACAGAATGCTAAGCTAACAGAATGCTAAGCTAACAGAATGCTAAGCTAACAGAATGCTAAGCTAACAGAATGCTAAGCTAACAGAATGCTAAGCTAACAGAATGCTAAGCTAACAGAATGCTAAGCTAACAGAATGCTAAGCTAACAGAATGCTAAGCTAACAGAATGCTAAGCTAACAGAATGCTAAGCTAACAGAATGCTAAGCTAACAGAATGCTAAGCTAACAGAATGCTAAGCTAACAGAATGCTAAGCTAACAGAATGCTAAGCTAACAGAATGCTAAGCTAACAGAATGCTAAGCTAACAGAATGCTAAGCTAACAGAATGCTAAGCTAACAGAATGCTAAGCTAACAGAATGCTAAGCTAACAGAATGCTAAGCTAACAGAATGCTAAGCTAACAGAATGCTAAGCTAACAGAATGCTAAGCTAACAGAATGCTAAGCTAACAGAATGCTAAGCTAACAGAATGCTAAGCTAACAGAATGCTAAGCTAACAGAATGCTAAGCTAACAGAATGCTAAGCTAACAGAATGCTAAGCTAACAGAATGCTAAGCTAACAGAATGCTAAGCTAACAGAATGCTAAGCTAACAGAATGCTAAGCTAACAGAATGCTAAGCTAACAGAATGCTAAGCTAACAGAATGCTAAGCTAACAGAATGCTAAGCTAACAGAATGCTAAGCTAACAGAATGCTAAGCTAACAGAATGCTAAGCTAACAGAATGCTAAGCTAACAGAATGCTAAGCTAACAGAATGCTAAGCTAACAGAATGCTAAGCTAACAGAATGCTAAGCTAACAGAATGCTAAGCTAACAGAATGCTAAGCTAACAGAATGCTAAGCTAACAGAATGCTAAGCTAACAGAATGCTAAGCTAACAGAATGCTAAGCTAACAGAATGCTAAGCTAACAGAATGCTAAGCTAACAGAATGCTAAGCTAACAGAATGCTAAGCTAACAGAATGCTAAGCTAACAGAATGCTAAGCTAACAGAATGCTAAGCTAACAGAATGCTAAGCTAACAGAATGCTAAGCTAACAGAATGCTAAGCTAACAGAATGCTAAGCTAACAGAATGCTAAGCTAACAGAATGCTAAGCTAACAGAATGCTAAGCTAACAGAATGCTAAGCTAACAGAATGCTAAGCTAACAGAATGCTAAGCTAACAGAATGCTAAGCTAACAGAATGCTAAGCTAACAGAATGCTAAGCTAACAGAATGCTAAGCTAACAGAATGCTAAGCTAACAGAATGCTAAGCTAACAGAATGCTAAGCTAACAGAATGCTAAGCTAACAGAATGCTAAGCTAACAGAATGCTAAGCTAACAGAATGCTAAGCTAACAGAATGCTAAGCTAACAGAATGCTAAGCTAACAGAATGCTAAGCTAACAGAATGCTAAGCTAACAGAATGCTAAGCTAACAGAATGCTAAGCTAACAGAATGCTAAGCTAACAGAATGCTAAGCTAACAGAATGCTAAGCTAACAGAATGCTAAGCTAACAGAATGCTAAGCTAACAGAATGCTAAGCTAACAGAATGCTAAGCTAACAGAATGCTAAGCTAACAGAATGCTAAGCTAACAGAATGCTAAGCTAACAGAATGCTAAGCTAACAGAATGCTAAGCTAACAGAATGCTAAGCTAACAGAATGCTAAGCTAACAGAATGCTAAGCTAACAGAATGCTAAGCTAACAGAATGCTAAGCTAACAGAATGCTAAGCTAACAGAATGCTAAGCTAACAGAATGCTAAGCTAACAGAATGCTAAGCTAACAGAATGCTAAGCTAACAGAATTCTATTGAAGTAGATAGGCACTGCAAAAAACACTGCAAAGATTGGATGTGTGTCCAAATGTATTTATTGGACACCCAAACTGTATGCATGTACAGGTGGGAATATTGTGAAAAGTTAACCCCTAATTTATTTTAAAAAGTGAAAAATGTGACAAAAGTGAATCTTTCATATATTCTAGATTCAGTAGATATAAAGTGAAATATTTCGCGATTTTTTGTTTTAATCTTGCGATCACGGTTTACAGCCTGCGAAAACAAAAATCAGTTTCTCAAATGGCAATATCAATATTATACAACGATAATAGTAATATAATAATAATAATAATAATAATAAAGAGATTAGGTGTCTATGATTGTAAACCCACTCATCCCAAACCATGACCAATGTCCCCACAAAAAACGTGATAGGCAATTGATTGACACATAAGTTGACCAGTATGTCGTGGGCCATATACCAAAGCATGCCTTGGGCCATATACCAAAGTATGTCATGGGCCGTAGTATGACCAAAGCATGTCATGGGTCAGTGAGACCAAAGTATGTCGTGGGCCGTAGTATGACCAAAGAATGTCAAGAGCCTTAGTATGACCAAAGCATGTCATGGGCCCTAGTATGACCAAAGCATGTTGTGGGTCAGAAGGACCAAAAGCATGTCAATGTCATGTATGACCAAAGCATGTCGTGGCCATATGCCCTAATGAGTCACACTGCTCTACTGTTGATGAAATGTGACTGATATTGCACATTCCCTATTCACATGGCTGCTGTTTGAACAGTAACAGAATATGCTGTAACCGTTCCTGGGTTTACATGGAACTTTGCAGGTGGAAGGTATGTCAGGTGCTTTTTTGGAGATGAGATCGGACGACAGTGCATGATATTACATGATGCAGTCAGGCAGGCACTCATGAGCCTTCTGCTTCTGCCTTTGTTACCATCTACCTGATCCATTATCAGCGTTCAATTTTTAACATCCTTGTGAGAGCACCGTTGTGAATTCCCCCAACATTGCCATTTATGAACAGAAAATATGACAAATGTTCCTGAGACAAAATTTTCCTACACGGTGGAACCCCTGTTATCACATAATAGGACTTTAAATCAAAAAGCTGGGAGAGCCTTACTAGAACATTAGAACACAAAAACACATTATGGCACAAGAACAGATCCTTACTAGAACATTAGAACACAAAAACACATTTGGGCACAAGAACAGATCCTTACTAGAACATTAGAATACAAAAACACATTAGGGCACAAGAACAGATCCTTACTAGAACATTAGAACGCAAAAACACATTAGGGTACAAGACCAGATCCTTACTAGAACATTAGAACACAAAAACACATTAGGGCACAAGAACAGATCCTAAACGTTGGTTGGCCTACCTTCAGTGTGATCCAACTCAGGCATTAATCTTGCATGTACATACAGTAGAACAAGAACAAGAAATGGGCAACGCAAAAACTCACAAGGCTCGCAAAATCTGTCCAAAACCAATCACACACAACCCATCCTCCTGCAGGAACTAACCCTGGGGTTTGTGCGTAATTAAAGTTCTTCACATAGAACCACACAAAGGTCATGTTCTCATTCACACTAGAACATATGGAACAACTCGTGAGCACTTCCAGCCTACCTTCAATGTGACCAAGCAGGCATACGAGCATCCAGTAGAGTAAGCTACTCCAAGTGAACATTTCAAGGTGCTGCTGGGATTAGTTGTTTTTAGTTTGTTGGAGGGCCAGTATAGCAGACACTCGTAATCTTGTCTTAATCTCAAGTCTTGTTCACTTAGTGAAAGAAGAAGCAGTAACGTTCTGCACCATGGGTATAATGAAATAGTGCTGGACAGAAACGACACTTCCTCCAAAATTTACACAACCCTCTCACACACACACACACACGTACACTCACACATACACACACACACACACACACACACACACACACAAAATATTCGCCTGTTTTCTTCCCCTGAACTTCTACACTTACTGAGGCACAAGTACACAGCTGGAAGTGTGTGTCGCAAGTCTTGTCTCACACACACTCTCTCTCTCTCTTTTCCTGAATTGTGTAACTTCAGACTATTTTTGCTTTTGTTGCAAGAAAGCTCATACAAAAGCATTGCTTTTTTTTACATAGTCAATCCTTCTTTGGCCATTTAGTTATTTTCGATGATGATTCCAATGACTCACACAGGAGTTGCCTTAAAATAAGCTCCCCACTGAGGGCTGATTCACTTGTCTCACATGACCACACTTAGGAC
>NC_063195.1:18121043-18123543 GCF_017589495.1 Alosa alosa
AGATCCGCGAGTCTGCTCCTTTTAAGCACCAGGCCATAAAGTGAATGAAATGAATTCCTTCACTGGTGGATAATTTGCTTTAGGACAGAACTGTCCTTTTAACACCAGGACACTGAGACACCTTTATACTCCGCATATGAGCTCTCACATCTGGAATTCCAACTGACTGGATTAACACACACACACACACACACACAGAGGCACACATACACACAGAGGCACACATACACACAGAGGCACACACACACACACACACACACACACACACACACACACACACACACACAGAGGCACACACACACACATACACACTGAGTTGAGTTGTGGGATTTGTGTGTTAAACCTGTTAATAGTGATTAGTAGTTACAAATGTCTAAACATTCTAAACCAACCAGCCAGAGAGCCAGAGAGAGAGAGAAAGAGGGGGTGCAAGAGTGCAAGAAACAGGAAGAAGGAGAACAAGAGCTGACGAGTTAATTTGCAATGAGATCATCTGAGACACAAAAACATGCCACATGTTCTTCAAAAGAACTCTATTTCTCGCTCTCTATCTCGACTGTTCTCTTTCTCTCTGTGCGGTTCTATTTTGATATCTCTCTCTTTCTCTCTGCTGTTCTTTTTCTCCTTCTCTCAGTTTGGCACTGAAGAGGTTTTGGCTGTATCAGATGGAAAAAAGACCTGCTTTTTCTCTCATCATCCCTCTCTCTTTTCTCCCACTCCTCTCTCAATTTTCTCTCCCTCTTTCTCTCTCTCCCTCTCTTCTCTTTCTCTCACTCTCTTCTCTTTCTCTCTCTCCCTTCTGTCATCACCTCACACTCTTGGACCCCTATATCCCCCTTCTGGTCTCAATCTTCCACATTCGTCATTTCCTAGCCTCTCTTTGCCTTTCTTTTTCTTCTGTTTTTCTTCTGTCATCTGTCCTTCTCCATCTCCCTCTGTCTCTCCCACTCTCTCTCTCTCTCTCTTACGCTTGCTGTGACTTTCTCATCCCATACAGTTTGGCAGATCTCACTTTCAATCTCTGCTCTCTTCTCCTGCTTATGTTTCCACCTTCATGGTGTCTGTTTTTCTCTCTCATCTTCCCCTCTCTCCAAATGTCTCTCTCTCTTTTTATCTTTCCATATCTCCTTTTCTCTTATCTTTCCTTCTCCCCAGGTCTCCCTCTTTCTCTCTTCCTCTCTCTATCATCTCTCTCTCTATCATCTCCCTCTCTCTATCATCTCTCTCTCTTTGATGCTCTGACTTTTGCCAGCACTTGGACAGCTTTCTTGGCAGAGCTGACGTGTAAATCTACCATTCAAGGAAAAGGTCTTAGAAAACAGATGAAATGACGGCACTTTGATATTCCTCTTTTCTCATTTTTTCATCCCACCCCAGGACCCCTTTGTTACCTCACAATGGCAGCCGCTCCCGCGGTAACCGTCACCGCGATGCTGGTTGTCGTCATGGTGTTTGTTGCTCCAACATGTGGAATGAGTAACGAGCTGGACTACGGGAACTGGAACTACAGGGAAGGAGGTGAGGAGATGTGTGACACTGGTCCAACTAAATGCATCAGGCAGAACCGAGGCTTACACACACAAAGTACAGAGCTCTCCTTGGCCTGAGGCAGAGAGTGTGTATAATCAATGTGTGTGTGTGGGTGTGTGATCTCCATTTTGTAATGGCCTGAGGCTAACCATATAATATTCTCTATAAAGGCGTCTGTAATTCTGGAAAAAGGTTGTTGACATTTGAGCTCAACAGCCAGTCAGATTACACCTATACCCCTCCATGCTCCTGAAACACTCAACAGCCCATGATCCTGAAACACTCCGATTTTGGGCTGGAATTGCTGCTGTTAGAGACATATTTGAAGAGCCAGGGCATTTTTTTTTTTTTGTCCAAACACAGACTGGACATCTAGAGAACTATACGGAGGAATTGGCTGATGCATACAAAGAGAGTGTTGGATTAGAATCTCAGAGTGTTGGATTA
This sequence comes from Alosa alosa, assembly GCF_017589495.1. Taxonomy (NCBI): domain Eukaryota; kingdom Metazoa; phylum Chordata; class Actinopteri; order Clupeiformes; family Clupeidae; genus Alosa; species Alosa alosa. Next base: position 18,123,021 of record NC_063195.1, read on the forward strand.
GAATCTCAGTGTTGGATTAGAATCTCAGGCAGCACCAAGTTAGTTCTGTATATCTCGTCTCTGAAGGAAGGTGTGGTTTCTTTGGTCTACCTGATTAAGGGAACACATAGATATGTACAGTATGTATAATTCCCTTATAGTCCAGGTTAGCTGTATACTAAGCTGCTTATGCTTCACTGTCTGGGGGTCGACGACCGAATTTTCCGAATGGTTCTCAGTGCTAAAAGCATCCCCTCCTCCTGCCTTTCATCATGCCCAAATACTTCTGCCCCTTAGTGGACACGCACACACACAAACACACATGCATGCACATGCACACACACACACACACACACACACACACACACACACACGCAAGCAAGCATGCACGCACACACACACTCAAAGACACACACATGCACACACACACATACGCACACATTTGTAAAGACACGCACACACACACACACAACATTCGAAGACACACACACACACACACACATTTGTAAAGTCACACACACACACACACACACACACACACACA
>NC_063195.1:18126043-18138543 GCF_017589495.1 Alosa alosa
TATACTAAACGTCTTATATGTGGAGCGCTTTGGGTTGCACTCTGTGCATATTAAATGGGCTATACTAAATAAAACTGACTTGACTTGACTTGACTTGACTTATACTATACTATACTATACTATACTATACTATACTATACTATGCATATGCATGAGAGTGTTTGCACATACACATACATACTACATACGGTACAGTACATGTGCTTGTGGATGTATGTTATATGAACATATCTATAGAGATAATATTATTATTATTATTATTTTAACCTTCTAACACTGTTTTGTATGTAACTGTATATGCACTACACACACACACACACACACACACCACTTCTGCTCTGTTCACACACACTCACACTGCTACATTTAAAGCACACACACAAACACACTCACTCTACACTGTGTAAACACAGTGTCCAAGACACACGCGACATACAGAAACACACACACCCACACACACACAAACACACGGTGTGTGTATGACAGAGACAGAACTTGAGAGAGACACACACAGACAGGCGTATACACACAAAAATATTCTTCATACACTTCTGCACACTCGCCCCACACACACACACACACACACACACACACACACACACACACACACATTCCCCTGCTCTCCCTGAACTTCATCTTCTCTCCCATAGGGTCCGCCCTCTCTCCGAGTCCCTCAACGACCTGTTCCGAGAAGTCTTGCACTTGCAGAGGCGCATCACCGACCTCAACCATCGCCTAGCAACCCTGGAGCCTGTCCTCCGTCGCTACGGATACCGCACGCGAGGGGAGGAGGAGGAGGATGAGGATGAGGAAGAGCAGCAGCAGCAGCAGGAGGAGATGATGATGGGAATAGGAGGGGAGAGGGAGAGAGAGACGGAGGGAGAGCGGAGGAGAGGGGAGCAACACGGTGCCGCTGGCGTCCCGGGGTGGGCACGCCAGGGGCGGCGGAGCGGGCAGGCAGCCTGGCGCGGCAGCCCACCCGCAGGTACACCGTCAGGACGGTGCGGCCGGTGAGGCGGGTGGTGCGCACTAGGAGGGTGAGGGTCTACAAGGACAAGGATGGGAGGGTGAGGGTGCTGGAGAGTGATGCTGGAGAGAGATAGAGAGAGAAGAGAGAGAGAGAGGGAGGGAGGGAGACTGAAAGGAGTGGGTGAGAGGGGGAGTGTGTGTGTGTGTGTGAGAGAGAGAGAGACTGAAAGAAATGAGTGAGAGAGATGGAGTGTGTGTGTGTGTGTGTGAAAGAGAGAGAGAGAGAGAGATAGGGAGAGAGACTGAAAGGAGTGGGTGAGAGAGGGAGTGTGTGTGTGTGTATGAGAGAGAGAAAAAAGGAAAGAAAGAAATAGGTAGTGAGTGAATGAGTGAAAACTCAAGAGATAAAGAGACAGGGTAGAGGAACTGAAGTTGTGAATGCCTACATCTTGCAAATATTGTATTCTGTCAAATCTGTCTGTATATGTCAGTACTACGACTGTTCTATACCCATTGCAATATGGAATTATTATGCATAATAAAGTTTTAAAAATAGTCATATGCACATTCTCACTATTTTGCAGACTAACACAGTCACAAGCAATACTGCAAAGTGCCAGTTCACCTCTGAATGCAGTGAACATAGTCAAAATCTATAATTTGATAGTGTAGCCTACATGGTCTAAAAAATAAGACAACAAGACAGAGCTCCGCTGCACCCACCGCTAAGGGCGAAGAACAATTTCAACGCCCCCTGATGTTGGTCAAATAGGCTACAGTATATTAGGGAAAGTGAGAGAATATCACCGCAAGATGTCACTGTGACTACGTCGTGGGCACAACAACGCAACTTCCATGGCCCCCGACAGCTGTTAAAATCTGAAGATGATTGTTTCAATTAGTTGAAATCACAGTAAACTGTCTGAATAGCTATCATGTGGAGACCGATAATTTATCTTGATTATAAGCATGCTGGATGGCTCCATGTCTGTTGTAGGCTACATATTGAGCTAATATGGGATATTTAAAGAGTTAGCGTTTTCTGGGAAACAATTCAGAGGTGTATTCAACTTCGGTGCACTTGATTGTTTTGCGACGATCTTTGCGTCCTGCTTGAACCTGTCGACGTGCCCTCATTAAAACTTCGTATCATAATGCTGAGCGATTTCTACGGCAACGGTAGCTTTCTCTCTTTATTCCCCCTCCCGAGGTCAATGATTGTCAGTGCCTGACGACGTACACTCTCCTTATTAAATTCTCTCTCACTTCTTCCATCACTGTTCTCTCTCCCTCTGCTTGACACCCAGCCCCCAATCAGCCCCCAGCCCCCCTCCCCCTCATTTCTTTTTCGCGATCTGCATCCTCTTCCACCACCCTCACCCCCTTAACGCGCTTTTCTTCTCTTCCGTTGTGTGTGTGGGCGTTGGGCGCGCGCTGTTCTTTCCATTTCTGTATCTATGTTGATTCATTGTTGCATCCATCCAATCCACCAAGACAGTGAAAATACACAGTACAAATCCTCTTTATGAAGCCTACCACTCCTCTCCCTCCCTCTCTCCCTCTAAAGACCCAGTTGCTAGGTAACAGTTAATTGTCAAGAAGTAGTTACATGTGTTGCAATGTATCTTACACGGGAATTGGCATTTTAAAAACGCACGCGTGGTGCATATATAGAGGTGTCTTTAAAATGCAATAAATAGGAAAAGCGATTAAATAGATCTATTGTGAAACTGCTTGAAACTCGGCTAACGTCAGAACTTTTATCTGCCGACTGGTCTCGATTTGGACTGCTGCCTTCTCGTCTAGGCTACTTATAGGAGTAGGTTACTCGAGTCCATGGACCAGCCTCCTTCTTGATCCAAAGGTCAGATTGGTTTATAAAGCGGTAGAGTAATAATAATACTACTGACATTCGCTAACAGCGTTTCCACTTGCACGTTCCTATTGCGCAGGCTCCTGAAATCCTCCCATGGAATGTAATCTGGCCAACACCTGCAATGGAGCCAGTGTAATATCACGTAATGCAATTAACTAATATCACTGTGCTCCGGCACGTCTTGTGTTTGACAGGAAAAGAGTATAGCCTTGACTACCACAGCGAGAGAGGCTACACTGCAGCAGCAATGAATTCAGTCACCTAAAAAGTGCAGAGCTTGAGGAGAGATGACACAATATGTTCATTAAAGGGAACATCAGCACGGACAGGTAGACATGCTTTCTGTTAACTACCTCCCCCTACCTCACACACACACACACATAGAGAGAGAGAGAGGGCGCGTGTGCGCGGCCTATTTTGAGACTTTTTTTTAAGATAACAGGTCTACAGACATGGCCAGAAATAATGAGCGTGTGAGCGTGTTTTTTTTGGAGATTTCTCCCTTTTATTTATAGTCAACACTGTTTTATACAAAGAGACAGAAGAATATAGCTTAGCAGTTATTTTCACATATACCGCGTCAGTATATCGTTATCTTTAAGTATTGTGAAATAGGCCTATCTCGTTAATGAAATTATTGTTGTCATTTTAGAACATTGTTTTCTCTCTATACAAAACATAGTAAGCGAAACGGGTTTTCGTCACATATTTACACAATCTGTACAAGTATTAACTGTGTGGTTATACCTCAAATAAAATGACAATTGTCTAAAAAAAAGAAAGACCTTGTTAGAAATATGCACTAGACACAAGAGGAAAAACGTAGGCTAAAGATCTCGGTTCTTTGATCAGATTAAAATGGGACAAACACCCTAAATCAGTCCCTGCCATAACGATCAAATTCCTTAGGTTATATGGTTTAGGAAAACGGCAGACGTTATTAACAACAGAGGTTACTTCAAATTGTGACATTCTAAATATTTTATTAAAATGTATTGTAAAAGGGGAGATGTTTTTTTTGTATTTACAAAATTCAGACGCCACAAGAGACAACCGTACACGCCTCACTCGCACTCTCTCACATGCGCGCGGGCATACACAGAGGTAATCAAGCATGTGAATTCAGGCACATACTATTTAAGAAGGGGCATACAGTACTGAAAAAACAGAGTAAGCTCATTGTGGCGAAGCAAGTGCTGTGAGTGCCGGCTACTACCGTGTCTTCATCATCCCACAAAACGTCCATTTTAAACAGGAAGAAATAAGTGAGAATAGTTTCAAAAAGGAAACAAATCTATTTCCCTGTCCAAGTCACCGCTACTAGGCTACACATTGGGGCGTCTCACACTCCACCTACATGTTATATACGATATTAGTATCAGATATGGACAGAAGCCGCTGCGTCGTCCTTCTTTTCCCTCTCTCGGTCTTGGCCTCGCTCTCTGCTATGCGCGGATGTGAGTATCGGGTTCCTAGCAATTGAGGAGTAACTTCTTATGTCGACCACTAGGATACAAATCCCAACCATGGCACTAGTGTTAAAACCGGAGCTAATGTGGCAGAGGCTAGTCTCTGCTAAATATCAACACCTTTCCTTTACGCGCGCTTTGCGCACATGGAATTTCGGACCGCTGTGACGTGTTTGGTCAGTGGGTGGTGGGATACAATGTCCTTGTTCTGTTTTTTAAACGCTAAAACCTTTCCAGTGGTAGTAAACAAAAGTGAACCACCTCAATATTTGGCGCCACTTGTTATGTCGGACTAAATGCGAGTTAGCCAAGGTCAAGGGAGGCAGTGGTGGGCCTACTTTACGCCATGTGAAAAATAAAATAAATTATAAAAAAAGCAAGCAAAAAATGTCTTGGAAATGTGTAAACCATATTAGCACTCATACACATTTTGTAAATTACATCAGTTGCAATCAAAGAAAAAATGTCCAATTCTCAAAGTTCATGACATTGTCAAAAGAAAAAACTGCACTCAATTAAGACAAGAATGGGAAATAAAAATGGACGAATACGCATGCCCTTCATAACACTACTCACAGTAAGACATAAATCATCCATCGGCTGCTCAGTCATAATGCTTAATGCACCGAATGTTTTCTAAAAGTTCACATATATTCATAGTGAAGATAATCTACACAAATATACCCAACCAAAATTATAAACATTGTGCTTGTAAATTGGAAATAAAAACCTGGTTTGATTCATTTAATAGTATACATTTACAGAAAATTTCGAACAAATACAGGTGTGTAGTTTATACAACAAACTTCAAGTGAAGTTTTGCTCAGCCTACACGTCAAAGGAACAGACAAGAAAACGTCATTAGAAAGGTAAGTAGCTGTGACGCCAAATGATAATCTACCTGGATATCTTTATGTGTTCGTAAGTGGCATTGAGGTTGACCATCAATTCATTTGAAAGGGGTGGGGTATTAATGTGAAATAGGACTATCATTTCTCAGCATTTCTATCTAGTTGTTTGGTGCTTGTCTTTTCCCTCACGTATTCCACTGAAGAGTCAACCTTTCCTTGGTGCAAAAGTTGTATTGGACGTGAATGAAGAGGAAATTATCATCAAAATTCAACCATCTCAATCATATCATATATAAATTTGGAAAATGTATATTTATAATTTCAGGGAGAAGAGAGACACATCTGAACAGTGTTGCATGCTCGGAATTCTCCACAAATCTCATTTTAAATGTTAAATGGCGTTAAATGGCTTTGAGGACAGAATATAGTCTGGGCTCCAGTGCTATGCTACTTCAAGTGCATCCTGCACTTGCAATCCATATGTATCTTTGGGTATAAACAGTTTTCTTTTATCAAATCACAATCAGTGAGCCTACAAATATGTTATCATGGTGAGTTAATATCATAAGCAGAGTGACACATCAAATTGTTCAACCAGTCAAGTGTGACCAGAGACGTAGGCTAATACATATCAGATTATTCCATTAAAATATGCAGTTGATGGATCCTATGTGACAGAAGTCAGTCATGACAGACATCCCCCCATTGCCATGGAAACAAATACTGACAGGCATATCGCGGATTCTGTGACTTCTCCCCCTCTGGTAAATTTAGGCTTGGTGTTACATCCAGACTGTCTTAGAGCTGTGTAAAGCTGAAGAGAAGAGGGGAAATAATATATTTACATTTAAAGGTGCAGTCCTCGATGACAACCTAATCTATTATGTATTTTTGTCAAAGCCATTGAAATTTTCACATTAAACTTAACAGTCCATCCAATTTGTGTGCTCAAGACACTCCAGTAGTGCTAAACTGCCCTGATGGAAACAAAGTGGTTGTGGACCAAGCTGTATACCATCCCAGCCAATCAGCACATTGTTTCCGGTACACGGAAGAGAGTGGTGTGATTTGATTGGCTATTGAGCTCAAATAACAACATTTCACTAGAATCAAGGACTGCACCTTTAACAAAACAGTGGAAGTTGACACACATAGATTTGTCACACCCTGTTAAGCTATATCGTTTAACTTTTTATACCTCCTGATAACTCCCCAGGAGCCTGGAGCATTTCCAAATGTCGTTGATAAAGAACCGGGTATAAAAGGCAACAAAAAGATGGGTTATTTATTTCTGGGATCAAAGGTGCAGAAAGTCTGGAAACAAAAGGGGGCCCTGTGATTAAGTACCAACTCTGTCCTCTCCAGTATGTCTACGTAGACCGATATTCTGTTCCTATGTTGGATGTAGTAGATGGGTTTTTTTTGTACAATGGTATTTAAAATGGAGGCAATAACAGTTTGGGAATGACTCAATTTTCAATATACCAGTATTAGTGTTAACCAGCAGCCATTAGGCCTACTGTAGTGGCACTCTTGAAATTTATTTATGTACCGGTATATATTAATTATAATATATATACCTATACTCTATGTATTTGGGTGGGGGAGAGTGAACTGGGAATCAGAGTAATACCAATACCTCATGGCATGGGACTCGGGCCCATGTGGTTACCATGGCAACATCATCTGTCCAAACTAGTGTTGTAAGACTCTGGTAAGGCACATCATGTGCAGTAATTCCTCTAAAAACCAATTGTCTACTAACAAACACTCCGTGGGAAAACAGATAAAAAAAACTAACAGTAATAATAATAATTGGTATTAATAATTATTATTATTATTACATTTCAAAAATCTTACGTCTTTTTTGCAAATCATGCCTTTCACATACATTACACATCACCCCAAAAAACATAAAAAAAGAAACATGGATTATCAATAATCATAATCATAATAATGCTAATAATAATCATAATAACTATAATAATAAAGAACTCCAAAAGGGAAAAACGAAGTCAACGTTGTCCTCAAGCTTAGCAGAATAAATGAAAACAGCAAGCCTGTGACATGTTTGTGCTAACATAAAAGCACCTACAGTACAGATATGTAACAGCGCAAAATATTTATAACTCAAGCCCAAACTGAACATCATAAAACAGTAATCATATTTAATATAATTTCTTTTTAAACAATATTATCAACAGTTATTGTGAGTGTTACCCTGTTACTTCAATACAGTAAAGTAGTTTTTCTCGATCAATCGTGATTGTACCATGTTCCCATAGCAAGCTAGGCAGGAGATCAAACCTTTGATTTGGTGTAAAGAACAGGTGAAAGAGAGACGAAAGAAAAGAAAAAAGAAAAAAAACGAGAGGTATCCCCTCTTTCTCTCTCTCCGTCTCTCCAGTGAGAAGGGTGGTCCTGTTCTTCTCCTCCAACACAGTACGTGAGGTCCGTCAGAACAACGCAGCGACGCGACGCCGGACGTGTAGGAAGCGCTGGCCCCCTATCTCGCTAAAAAACGAAAAGAATAATGAAACAAAAACAAGAAAGCAACGCAAGAAACAAAGGGGACATTGTCTCCTCCAAGTCTCGTCAGTCCAGAGTGTCTTGATTAATTGATTAATTCATTAATCCCATTTCCTAACTCCTGAAGTTGTCACAGTGTCTCTTTGTCGCCACCTGGTCTTGCTCAGTCTGTCTCTCTCTCTCTCTCCTCCGCTCTGTCTTTTATTTGTCTCTCTCTCTCTTTCTCCCTCTTTCTCTTGTGTTCCCTCTATCTCTGGCCTTATTATTTTCAAAATAAAAAAGGAACAAATAAAAAGAAATAAAAATCCTGTCTGTCCGTCCGTCCGTTCGTTCGTTCGTCCGTTCACCCGTTTCTCAGTTCTCGCCGCGTGGCCCGGTCAAAGTCCGTCAGACGTCCGACTCGATGCTGGACAGCTTCACCATTACCGCGTGACGTTGGTGGAGCCAAGAAGCGCCCCCGCTGCCCCCTGCCCACGCCAGCGTCCCCTCGCCCGACAGCAGTTTGTTGTTGCCCGCCGACACCACCCCGACCTGGTGGTTCCCCATGGGGCCCCCCAAGCACATGTCCTTGGGGTAGCGGCCGCCAGGGCCCATGTTGGACAGGACCCCGGCGGCGGCGGACGCCGGCAAGTACGACGTGACGCCCATGGGGCTCCGGAAGTCGGTGCGGCTGTTGTTGAGGAGTGGCTGAGGCGGTTGCTGGGGCAACGCCTGCTGGGGCTGCGGCTGTTGCTGCGGCGACGGCGACGACTGCTGCTGCTGCGGCTGCTGCTGCGGATTTTTCACGTAGTACGAGTGGCCGTGGCTGTGGCCGTGCAAGAGGCACTGGTCGTCGCCGAACGTCGGGATGAAGGGGTTCTGGCTCACCTTATCTGGGTAGAGAGATTTAGACAAGGAGTAAGTCCCCGACCCTCGAGCACCACCACCACCACCACCACCACCAAATCCACCACCCAGCCCTCGTTCCCTCTCCCCGCTCCCGGCTTCGCGGGAGGTCGGCGCCCCCGACCGAAGCTTGGAAGCAGCTCCCGCCCGGCTTCGGTCAGACAGGCTGAACGACGAGCCGCCGGCCTTCCCCCGATCCCTGCCCAGGAAGGAGGATCCACTCTCCCGGTCGCCCCGTTCGGCGGCGTAGCGCTCGAACATCTGCGTGTACGGGCTGGGGCCCTCCAGGAAGCGCTCTTTGTCTTTCAGGCTCCGCGGCCACCCAGGGGCGGGGCCGGGCCGACCCCCTACCTCCTCCTCCTCCTCCACCGTCCCCACCTCCTCCCCATCCGCCCCCGAATCCACCACCACTGCCCCCTCGGCCCGCCCCTTCCTTCTGCAACTCCACAAAGGTGTCGTAGGAGTGCTGGCGGCGCAGCACCCTGCCGCCCGGCCCGAACTTGCGGCGCTGGACACCACCACCACTGGCGGCGGCGGCGGCGGCCGTCTGGTTGGCGGCGCGGCGCGACTGGTTGAAGTCCTCGCTGATGTTGTACAGGTTGCCCGGCTGCTTCTTGCAGGACTCGCAGCGCTTGCAGGAGGCCGAGGTCGGTCGGCTACCCCCCCCACCACCACCGCTGCCGCCGCCTCTTTCTCTCTCTCGCTCTCTTTCTCCTCCTCCTCCTCCTCCCCCCGATCACTCCCCCCATCCCTGGGTACCCTGCGCCCACTCCCATGACCCCATGCAGAACCATCGCCTTCCCCCCACCACCTCCTCCTCCTCCTCCTCCTCCTCCTCCTCCCTATGGCTGTGGCAGTTGCGACACTCCCAGTCACCTCCCGCCAAGCCGCCCACCCCCAAGCTCTTTTCCCAGCATGCATGAGGCCCCGGAGGGACCGACGAAGATCCGCCACCTCCTCCTCCTCCTCCTCCTCCACCACCAACCTTCGTCCCCTCCGTCTTCTTGCTTTTACCTTTCAGGAAATCCTCCACGGGCACAAGACTGGCGTTCGCCCCTCCTCCTCCTCCTCCTCCTCCTCCTCCTACTCCACCTCTCTCTCCTACGCCTCCGTCGTTCAGATCCATGTGCTCCCACGGCGACACGGACTCCTTGGCACGGAACTGGTCCACGTAGAAGTCGCGGAAGTCCCGTCCGCCTCCGCTCTCCTTGTCCTGGCCGCGGTACAGGTAGGATGTGGACGAGTGGTTGCCCTTGGCGCTGGCGCTGCGCTCCAGGGGCGGCGAGACGGACCGCCGTCCGTGGTGGCCGTGGCCGTGGCGACCCCCGTGGTGACCGCCGCCGTGCTGGTGGTGGTGGATGGTGTGGTGGTGGTGCTGCCGCCGGCGGAAGCCGAAGTCCGTGTCGGCGTCCTGCTCGCGGCGCAGCTTGGCCGAGGCCGGCCGGCGCCGGAGGCTGTCGTGGTACTGCTGCTTGCGTCGCTTGGCGTTGCCCTCCAGGTTGCCGTAGGTGACCGTGTGCGTGGAGATGTCCGACGTGTCGGAGCGAACGTTGCCGTCGTCCCCGCCTGACCCTGCCCCCCCTCCCCCTCCCCTCCTCCGCTGCAGTAACGCTCATGTCCGGCCAGGAAGTTCGAGCTCCCGGCGCCCCCTTGGATGGTGACCCGTACAGGCCGGGGAGCGCCCTTTGAACCCCGGCTCACAGTGGGTCTGGTGCCCGGCGATCAGGTCAAACTTACTCCCCCCTCCACCTCCTCCTCCCACCCCACCTCCTCCTCCACCTCCTCCGCGCTGTGTCATGGACTGTCGTGGCTGCGTGGTGAAAATGGGCGCCACCCCTCCCCCGAGACTGTCGCTATCGAACATGCCTCCCCCATCCAGCGAGGTGGTGCTGCCTAAGCTATGCGGCCGCGCGAGGGCCAGGGGAGCCGACATACCCAGAGGCAGGCCGGCCGGGCCCCCGACCGAACCCTGCTGCTGCTGCTGCGGCTGCCCCTGCAGCCCCTGGTGGTGGTGGTGGTGGTGGTGGTGGTGGTGCTGCAGGTAGTGGTCCTGGTACAGGTTGGTGTCCTTCAGGTGGAGGTTGCCGAAAGTCCGGTCCACGTCGGCGAACAGGCCGTCCTCGGGTAGGTAGGGCGGCGGGGGCTTGCAGTCGGGGTGCCCGCCGACCCCGACCCCGACGACCCCTGGGCCGAGGCTGCGGCGGTGCTCAGCGGCGTCAGATGGAGGACTTCAGCGGTGCGGCTGTGGGCGGCGCGGTCGGGTCGAGATGCGGCCGATGGAAACCCGTTAGACGCCGGGCACCGAGGTCATGCTCTTGGCGGTGCGCAGCAGGCGCAGGATGTTGGAGTGCGTGTTGCTCATGCTGGCGTTCATGGTGGCCGAGGGCGAGTGCAGCGCAGAGCTCTTCTCCTCCTCGATCTGAACGCCGTGGATGCAGCTGTAGATGCCCTGTGGGGGAGAGGGGGAGAGAGAGCAGAGAGCAGCATGGAGAGAGAGAGAGAGAGGGAGAGAAAGAGAGAGAGACAGGGAGGGAGAGAAAGAGAGATGGAGACAGAGAGGGAGAGAAAGAGAGAGAGAGACAGGGAGGGAGAGAAAGAGAGATGGAGACAGAGAGAGACAGAGAGAGAAAGAGAGAGAGACAGAGAGACAGAGAGGGAGAGAAAGAGAGATGGAGACAGAGAGGGAGAGAAAGAGATCATTTAATGTTTTGTGCAGCGTTAAAATCACATATCCCTTGCATGGAGTATTTTAGCTGGGGCTACGCCAGAGAGAGAGAGAGAGTGTGAGAGAGTGTGAGAGATGGAGGCAGGCAGAACAAGATGGCAGGCCACAGAGGCTGAAGCACTACATTACAGACTGACTAATGAGTTCATTACTACTGCACATCATACTGAGCACTCCGCTGTCACACACGCGCACACACACACACACGCACACACACACACGCACAACAGCTACACACATTCTCATGCATGCACACACACACACACAAACACACACTCACACCCCATATACACACATTTACATACAGTCCAACACACACACATAGATAAACATTGCATGCAGACTCTAAATACACATACACTCTAACATATATGAATGTAAATACATACACACACACACAAACGCATACATACATACAAACATTAATCTTACAATGTTTTATCTAAGGAGGAAGGGGAGGCATGGAAAGAGTTATAGATAGATAAATAGATAGATAGATAGATTGATAGATAGACAGATAGAGTGATAGATAGATAGATAAATAAATAGACAGACAGACAGACAGACAGAGAAAGAGGAGGGTGAAAGAGTGAGAGCAAAGGGGACCTGGACAGACAGGGCGAGATGGAGCACTTGATTAGGGCAGGAACAACACATGATTGACGAGGACAGGCCGGCGACGCACGACGACTGTGGTTTTCAAAGCGACGGTCGATGGTTTCGATCGACGAGATTAAAATTCAGCTGAGATCATCACGGAGTTTCTTTGCCTTTCCCTAACTCTCTCTCTCTCTCTCTCTCTCACAGACACACACACACACAGACACACTCCCTCTCTCTCTGTCTCTTCCTCTGCTGACATACCCAGTCCATCAGCCCTGTCACTCACAGATGAAAGTGCAGTTTGATGCACCTCTCTAGATTAAGATTATTATGGCGTTTTTCTTCTCTGTTCATTCATCTCTCTAGATTAAGATTATTGTGGCATTTCTCATCTTTTTTCATTCATCTCTCTAAATTAAGATTATTGTGGCGTTTCTCTTCTCTGTTCATTAATTTCTCTAGATTAAGATTATTATGGCGTTTCTCTTCTCTGTTCATTGTCCCAACAGTGCTTGGCAAGAATGGGTGGGGGTGGGGATGCTCTAAACACTGTTTGTACAATTCATTAGAGTATGCTATCTTCTTTGATGAAT
>NC_063195.1:18141043-18146043 GCF_017589495.1 Alosa alosa
TGCTTTCCCTCACTCTATCCCTTTCTTCTTTCCATCTCTCTGAAGGGTACTCTCTGCCTCGCTTTTGTGAAAGGACCTGGTGTATGACGCGTTCAAATAAACCTAAGCCTAAGTGTGTGTGTGTGTGTGTGTGTGTGTGTGTGTGTGTGTGCATGAGTGTGTCAGGGAGAAGCTAAGCCGATTTCTCAATCTCTCCCTCTCTGATATATTTATTTTTATTATTTATTATCTCACATAAAGGCACCACACACACACATACACCACACACACACACACACCTCATAGACAACGAAGAGTAGCCCCAATACACAAGCACACCCACTTAAAAACAAAATCTAATTATGAGCAACAAGAGCGGACCTAAAATCTCTCATCTCTGCTGACACGACAGCCTTTTTTAGGCAACCATTTAAAAGTGAATCAGAAACTCCATTAGTGTATTATTAATCACCTGCGGCATGACAAAATGTACAATCTGTGACTGGAATGGATTTCACTTAGTCCAGGACGAACCACAAAACAACCCCCAACAACAACCCACAAACCCACCCTCCTTTCACTCCTGCAGTAATATGTCTGACAACATAATGCAAATTAATGCAAAATTTGTAATGCTATCTATTGGTGTGATGCCGAGTAATTTAGCCACAGGGCTACTGTTAGCTAGATTCTACAGAATGTACAGGCACCGTTTTATTTTTATGTTTTATACAACATTTATTTATTTATTTATTTATTTTATGGGGGTTGCTTTATTGAGGCAGGACAGTGAAGAGTGACAGGAAGTGAGTGGGATAGAGAGATGGGTTGGGACCAGGAAATGACTCGGGTTGACCCAATATGGTATGGATGCAGTAGTCACACCTGGACCCAATATGGTATGGATGCTGTAGCCACACCTGGACCCAATATGGTATGGATGCTGTAGTCACACCAGGACCCAATATGGTATGGATGCTGTAGTCACACCTGGACCCAATATGGTATGGATGCTGTAGTCACACCTGGACCCAATATGGTATGGATGCAGTAGTCACACCAGGGCTAATGGGCTAATATGGGCTAACTAAATCTAAACTAAATTGTGTTCCTAGTGCGTAAGACTAGAGTAGCAGACCTCAGATGAGATAAAGAAGTATTTTTTGTAAGCGAGTTTTGTTAATGACTCACACGCACATTTGTACATATCTGTTACGTGTTTGTCTCTCGCTTTCTGTCCGAGAACAGGCTGTTTGTCCATTGCCTGTTCCTATGTTGTTGTTGTTATTTGTTTCCTAGGTTGTTATATGTTTCCTAGGTTGTTATTTGTTTCCTATGTTGTTGTGGTTTCCTATGTTGTTGTTATTTGTTTCCTATTGTTGTTATTTGTTTCCTAGGTTGTTGTCATTTGTTTCCTATGTTGTTGTTGTTTCCTATGTTGTTGTTATTTGTTTCCTATGTTGTTGTGGTTTCCTATGTTGTTGTTATTTGTTTCCTATGTTGTTGTTATTTGTTTCCTATGTTGTTATTTGTTTCCTATGTTGGTTGTTATTTGTTGTTATTTGTTTCCTATGTTGTTGTAGTTTCCTATGTTGTTGTTATTTGTTTCCTATGTTGTTGTTATTTGTTTCATATGTTGTTGTTGTTTCCTATGTATCTGCTCCATATTAGCATTGTCTCAATACCACTTGCTAGCCCCTATTTTCATCGACGCCCAAAAACACTGAAATGGAAACGCAGAGGAAGGAACACACTCACTCCCAAGCCTGCTGCCTTCATTCCACAGAATCGCACTCCTCAGTCTACTCTAAAAAACCTGAAAAACTTGAATCTTTCATCTTGTCTCTTTGAGCTTTGAAGTGAACTGGGCTTCAGTCTTGGGTGTTTAAATGTTTAATGGCCGTTTTATAACTGAAAACCGAGTATCCCGAACGGGTATTGTTTTTTTAATGTCCTGTATCATCATCATACCTTCTGAGAACCAAACCAATTGTCTTTTAAAAAGTTATTTTTATTTTCAAGTCTATGAATAATATTATTTTTATTTTATTTTATGGTGCCTCAGTCCAACTGTAAATAATGCCCTGTCCTTTGCAATTTTAAAGACGACTTTAAGGATGACTCTTGAAAAATCAAGCTGACATTTATTCACATTGTTACAAGAGGCCGCGTTGTTAAGTCGAGTAAAGAGGCTTCTTGATGTTCACACTAAAATAGGGTGGATGGTAGGATAACAGTGAATTCAAGTAGTATATCAAAATATCAAAATTGAATAGTATATCAAACATGTATATCTGTATTAAAAATAAAGTTGTCCTCCAAAGAGGGTGGGGTGTTGGTGGGTTTGAAAAAAAAAGGGCTAAGAGTCTTTGGGCTATATTGTGAACTTTAGGCAATTTGACTCAAGAATCGCTTTGTGGGCGGATCTTGGGCGCTGTTTCTATTTAGTTAATGAGTTAATGACTGTTGCGCCCGATGCAAATCTAAAATGGGGTGGTCTGAAGTGGCTACATTAATCATGGGTGTGGTTTGGGCGTAACGTGCAACAAACCAATCAGAGCGTCATCTCACATTGCTTTTAACAACAGGCACGCTTGTTCCATAGCGGATTGCTATTATGATGGCGAAATTGCCAGGCGCAGCCAGGAACGGTTCACAGCGCTATAGTCAGTTGGGAACAGTTTGCTATTGATTCTTCCTCTTGACAAAATGTAATACAGCAATGTCACTTTCTGATGTTTTGGGATCACTCTCACTGAATCACAAGGTTTTGAATGCATGGTGATATTTTTGCAATGTAATCTACCTCACTATAGAGTATAGACAATGCAGATCTGTCAGAAAAGCTCTCCTCTCCTATGCTGCTGCTGGGGCATTTGGGTTAAATGGCATCGGCATGCAGTTCAACATCACATCTCATTAAGTCCTCTAATATTTCCTAATTTATGTCATCAACACATCCGTGATTCGTGGAAATGTGTACGCTAGATTTATACCTATCTTTTCACATCGGACACCACACTGATTTCCCTCGTGTAGCAATATTTGTCCTTGTAATTATGTATGGTTTGAAGAAATGGGAACTGCGTCGTATAGATGAGAGGAGCAAAGTGCATTAAGCAACACAGGCGCCAAGCAAGTGTTCCTGCAGGTGTAAGCTTTACTGTACCTTACCATCAGGCAACAGAAACAGTTTCCAAGTTGACCTAACTTTCCAACTCTGCACAGTATCCCATTAACTGCATGACAATAGGCTTTACAATATTTTATGTAAAGTAGAGTTTGTAAACACGTTATCATCAACTTAATGCACGCACAACTTTTGTTTGAGCAGGAGGGAGAATAACAATGAATGGATGCAGCAACTACAGAAATTGTAGTCAAGACTACTTGCTGCTTTCTTCTACTGTCTATGGCTGCTGGTTAACAGCACATAATAAGCTTATTTAAGCGAATTCACAAACTCAAGACTTCAAGGCCATCATGGATATAAAAAGTTTTTTGAAAATAACGAAAGGATGGACGGAACATAGCAAAGCTTGGAGTTATTTCAGATGGGCTACAACAAGGTAGGCAAAATCGTGGTGCTTGTCAAAACCTTAGCACAGCTGGAATAATGCTTATAGGCTGATGTTAAAGCACATACGATGTTTAAAGCCATACACAACCGTAAATTGGAACAAAACTAAAGGTAACTTTAGCCTTTATAGGGCTGTATAAAGTTGTCCAAATTAATAGGTCGTAATTAGGCGTTGTTGTTGTAAAGATATTGCATGTAGATGTACTATATAGGCTACAAATATTATCAAGGCTTTGAATGTTTCCATCTGTGCACAGGGTGTCTGTAGATCGGTGTGCATAGCATTCATTCCTGCATTCCATGCATGCACCCTTAAAATAGCATCTGAATTTGCGCCACTGACTTTAGACCAGGAGGTTCCTGGTCTGTGGAGGAATTATTTTCTGAAACTGCAAAATATCAATCGGGACCGCTTGCGCCGGAACTAGAGTGCAAAATAGAGCCCTTAATGTATGTATGTTTGTAGAGTTGACTACACTGCTGTTGTCTCATTCATTTATTTATTTTCCATGGAATTCATTTAGCGAGAGATGTGACTGACTACGACTATCGAGGCCAACCAACTGTCTCAAACTGGCATCCTCTGTGTACATTGTTCTTACTGTGTACTTCACATGTACTTACTGTGTACTTCACACAAGCACACACACACCATGTCAGATTTGTTCCATGCAGATGCAATACAACTACTACATATTCTTTGTATTTTATCTGTTTAAATGTTTTGGTTTGGAAATGCTGAATTATTGATGGAGAAGTTGGTGTCTGGCTTGTATTTGTTTGGGTATGTGTGTGTATGACTACATGTATATATATATATATATATATATGTGTGTGTATATGTATATGTGTGTGTGTGCGTATGCGTGTGTGTGCGTATGCGTGCGTGTGTGTGTGTGTGTGCATGTGTGCGTGCGTATGTGTGTGCGTGTGTGTGTGTGTGTGTGCACATGTCCACTCACCCTGCTGATGGAGAAGGTGAGGCCGGGCTGGCCGGAGCACACGCCCATGAAGCAGAAGCGCAGCTGCCAGTAGAAGAGGTGCTCGGCGATGAAGGTGAGCAGCGAGAGCACCATGGCGGCCGCCAGCATGTAGAAGACGCCGGCCATGTTGTCCACGTCCAGCTGCGAGCTCATGACCTCGTTCTTCTCGTTGTGGCAAATGCCCGTCAGCCAGAGGGACTCCAGCTCCTCCATCTCACCTGCATCAGGAGGAGTGGGGATGGGGGGGAAGAGAGAGAGAAGAGAGAGGTGGGGGGATGGGGAAGAGAGAGAGAGGTGGGGATGGGGAAGAGAGAGAGAGAGAGAGAGAGGGGGATGGGGGAGGGGAAGAGAGAGAGAGAGGTGGGGATGGGATGGGGAAGAAAGAGAGAGAGGTGGGGATGGGGAAGAGAGAGAGAGAGGAGGGGATGGGGAAGAGAGAGAGGATGGGGATGAGAGAG
>NC_063195.1:18158543-18163543 GCF_017589495.1 Alosa alosa
TTTTTGATGCTTTATGCCAAATGTGTAGGAACATGTAAAACATGTTCCGGGGTTTTGGGGCGGTAAGGTCTTTTTAAAGATTACCACGTCAAAAGGAATTGAAAAAAAAAGATCTCACAAAGAGATTTGAAATCCTGAGGACGGCAACAACAAACTGCCTCTCTCTCTCTCCCGTGGTCCACTTCCTGGACTTGGCGTTTCTTTTCTCTCCCCGTGGTCCACTTCCTGGACTTGGCGTTTCTTTTTCTCTCCGTGGTCCACTTCCTGGACTTGGCGTTTCTTTTTCTCTCCGTGGTCCCTTCCTGGACTTGGCGTTTCTTTTCTCTCCCGTGGTCCACTTCCTGGACTTCCTGGCGTTTCTTTTCTCTCCCGTGGTCCACTTCCTGGACTTGGCGTTTCTTTTCTCTCCCGTGGTCCACTTCCTGGACTTGGCGTTTCTTTTCTCTCCCGTGGTCCACTTCCTGGACTTCCTGGCGTTTCTTTTCTCTCCCGTGGTCCACTTCCCTGGACTTGGCGTTTTTTTTTCTCTCCGTGGTCCACTTCCTGGACTTGGCGTTTCTTTTCTCTCCGTGGTCCACTTCCTGGACTTGGCGTTTCTTTTTCTCTCCGTGGTCCACTTCCTGGACTTCCTGGCGTTTCTTTTCTCTCCGTGGTCCACTTCCTGGACTTGGCGTTTCTTTTCTCTCCCGTGGTCCACTTCCTGGACTTGGCGTTTCTTTTCTCTCCGTTGGTCCACTTCCTGGACTTGGCGTTTCTTTTCTCTCCCGTGGTCCACTTCCTGGACTTCCTGGCGTTTCTTTTCTCTCCCGTGGTCCCTTCCCTGGACTTAGCGTTTCTTTTCTCTCCCGTGGTCCACTTCCTGGACTTGGGCGTTTTTTTTCTCCCGTGGTCCACTTCCTGGACTTGGCGTTTCTTTTCTCTCCGTGGTCCCGCTTCCTGGGGCTTCCTGGCGTTTCTTTTTTTTTTTATCTTTCTTTTTCGCTTTGATGTTTTTTCACTCTTCCTCTCGTACTTTTCTGCTTCTCCACATCTGCTCATCTGATATGGCAGGCAGTGTGGAGAGAGAGAAAGAGAGAGGGAGAGAGAGAGAGAGGGAGAGAGAGAGGAGAGGGAAAGCGCTGAGATTCTGATGCTATTATAGGCCCTGTCTCCACCCACTCACACCTCTGTCCACATCCTCACACTCTGCTGCTCACTTTCCTTCTCTCTAGCCCCCTCCCCCCTCTTTCCTTCTCTCTATCTCCCCCTCTTTCCTTCCTTCTCTCTATCTCCCCCTCTTTCTGTCCTTCTCTACCCCCTCTTTCTCTCTCTTTCCTTCTCCCTACCCCTTCTCTCTCTCTTTCCTTCTCTACCCCCCTCTTTCTCTCTCTTTCCTTCTCCCTACCCCCTCTCTCTTTCTTTCCTTCTCGCTACCCTCTCTCTCTTTCCACGACTCTCTCAAGTACTCTGTCCCTCAATTCTATTCTTTTTCTGTGGTGCTGTTGCTCTCCCTCTGACTCCTCTGCCATTGTTTCTCTCTCCTCTTCCTCCTCCTCTTCCTCTCATCTTCTCGGTCTCTCTGAATTCTGAATTCTTCTCTTATATAGTGCTATTGCTCTATCTCTCTCTCACTCTCTCCTTCTCCCTCTCTCCCGCACTGGATGCATCTTTTCATCAATATACCACTTCAGTCTCTCACTCCCTCTCATCCCCTCTCCCTCTCTCTCTTTTCTCTCTCTCCCTCTCTCTCTCTCTCTCTCTCTCTCCCTCTCATCCCCTCTCCCTCTCTCTCCTCTACCTCTATGATTCTATCTCTCTCTGGATGTATTTCTCTCCACTGTTGTTGCAACTCTCTCTTCCTCCTCCCACCTCCCATTTCTTTTCTTTCTTTTCATAGCTTTTCTCTCTTACTCTCTCTCTCCCTCCCTCTCTTTCTATACATTCTCTCTGTCTATTTTAAATCTCCCTGCCACCCACCTCCTCCTTCCCTGTTTTGTTGGGTCCCTCTCGTAATCGCTCTTTCCTTTCCTCCCTCTCCCTGGCTCCCTTCTTCTCTCCTTCTTCTTCATTTCTCTTCATCCCCTCCTCTCTTTTCATCCCCCCCTCTCTCTTTCTCTCTCTCTCTTGCTGACTGGAGGTAGTTGTGTGTTAGGTTGGAGAAGATGGGCAAGAAGCTGCTCAAATGTGAAGCGGAACATGGCCAGTCTTTTTTTCCATCTGACGATGTAACACATGTGAATCTAATAGGATGTCTGTACTGTGCTGGGTGTCCTCATTCTCTATGTGTTTAACGGGGGCAGTGATGAAAAGGTTTGCAAATAAACAAGTGTTAAATCTCTCTCTCTCTCTCTCTCTCTACCCATAATAGCTTTCTTTTTTCTGTCCTAAATCACAATTTCTGTCCAGTTCATTTCATTTTAAATGGTTTTGTTTTTGTTCTGAGTGTTGGGCTTGATTGTTGCAATATTGCCAAAGCAATTGGTGACAGGACAATAAAAACCAAATGGAAAACTTTGAAAAGAACAGACATGCGTCATCATTTCAATCTTCATGAAATCTCAAATCACTTCTTATCATTATCCAATCTTTTTACACCTTATCCAATCTTTTTATAATATGTTTCTTTTTTGCACTGTGTTTCACTCATTCTCTCTCTCTCTCTCTCTCTCTCTCTCTCTCTCTCTCACACACACACACACACACACACACACACTCAAACACACACAGTCACACACTTTCTCACACAGATACAAACATCCCATAAGAGTCAAAAAACTATATCTCTCTCCCTCCCCCATTTTTTGTTTGTACCCATCCATCTCTTCGTCTATATTTCCCTCTCTCCCTCTCTCCTATCCCGTCCACAGACTCTCTCCCTCTCTCCTATCCCGTCCACAGACTCTCTCCCTCTCTCCTATCCCGTCCACAGACTCTCTCCCTCTCTCCATTCCTGTTTGTGTACACATCCACATCTTCCTCCGTAACCCCGCGGCCTCTTACCCCGACTTCAGACTGTGCAGCGCCTCGTCCACGTTCTTCTGGTGGAAGCTGGTCATGTAGCCGTGCATCTCCACGTAGTTGTTCCGGATGTTTCTCTCCGTGCTGCCGTTGGGCACCGTCCCGAAGCGGAACGGGGGGGAGAAGGTGTTCGGTTGTTGGAACTGGGAGCGAGCGAGCGAGCGAGGGGGAAGGGAAACGAAGGGAAAAAAGAATAAAGAACATCACAAATTAATAACAAAACATCAAATAAAAAAAGTTTGGTTACACTTTACTTGACAGTATACACGTAAGAGTGACATGACACTGTCATGAACGTGTCATAAACAAGTCATAAACGTTTATGACATAACACTTCTGTGATTAAGTGTCATTCAGTTTTTGTCATAACAAGTTAGGGTTAGGATTAGGTTTAGGGTTAGATGGTTAGGGTTAGGTTAGGGTTAGGATTAGGGTTAGAGGTTAGGATTAGGGTTAGTGTCATGTCACTCTTATGTCGATACTGTCAAGTAAAGTGTTACCAAAAGTTCTGAATGGAACTATAACACCAAAAAGTGTGTGTGCTATGTCTATAGTCCTCTATCATTACTAGATTTCAAGATTCATAACATCAACAATATTCCCAGACTCCTATGTGCCCAATCAGTCTAGATCAGCATATCCACCCATTTCTTTGATCTTAAACATATAGCATAGAGGAGACATCAAAAGCCCCATACACTGTCCAGTGTTAGAGCCACTAAGGCCAATACTCCACATCAGCAAAGACAGTAGAGAGTGCAGCTATTAGCCAGGATCCTCAACATCAATTACCCCACCACAAGAGTGGGGATTTGAGTAGTTATCCCACCACCAGAGTAGGGATTTCAGAGTAGTTTCCCCACCACCAGAGTGGGGATTTGAGTAGTTACCCCACCACCAAAGTTGGTATTTGAGTAGTTACCTCACCACCAGAGTGGGTATTTGAGTAGTTACCCCACCACCAGACTGGGGATTTGAGTAGTTACCCCACCACCAGAGTATGGATTTCAGAGTAGTTTCCCCACCACCAGAGTGGGTATTTGAGTAGTTACCCCACCACCAGAGTGGGTATTTGAGTAGTTACCCCTGGTGGTATTTGAGTAGTTACCCCACCACTAAAGTGGGGATTTAATAGTAGTTACCCCACCACCAGAGTAGTTCATTGGGTTTGTACAGTGCTTGAGAGATAATTACTGTACGACCATTTAAGTTGAAAATGTATCTCCTTTTGGCAAAAATGTGGTAATTTTGTCTAACTGAAAAGGGCAAGCTTGTTTGCTTCTGCCTCTCTCCTTATAGTCAGCATTCAAATGAGTTTTTCTTTTCCAAGTTCATATTCCAAGTGACTATCCCATGTTTTTTTTCTTCTCTGCTCTGCTGCAGCATAGCTTGTCCAGATGGCGACTTGTCTGCGTCCTGCCGCCGCCCGCCCACACGCACCGCACTAGAACGTCGTCTGGACGCATTCCACCGGCTTCCTGGTCAGCGTGGTCAGTCAGGGGTGTAGGTAACCAGCACTGATCCAGTACAAATATATACTGTATACCGGTATATATGGGAAGTGGGACTGCATCCGCTCACAGCTGCTCACAGCACAAACAAACAATGCCATCTCACAGCAGGGTGTTGTGAGTCATCTAACTGAAGAAGGTGATGAGTTACTCACAGCGGCACCTGAGAGATTTTGAAAGGTGTTTGTAAGACGTACAACTCCAAATGATGTGAAACAGTGGCAGAATAAATGTGCCTTCACTAAAAAAACGCTTTTTTCTTTCTCTCGATATGGTCTTTAATAAAATGAGCGGATTGTGTAACAAGTGACAGTGTTTCAGATGATATATTTTTCCCTTTCCACTCTCTCCTTCGACTACACTTTGACTAGTACTAAAAACTTCACTCTCATCACCTGGTAATAGTATTGATTGATGTAGTATTTTAAATCACTACCTAAGGTCTCCTGTGCATTGTAGCTAGAATGTTATTCCTTATTTTTGAACGTCACT
>NC_063195.1:18168543-18173543 GCF_017589495.1 Alosa alosa
ACTCTATAAAATACATGCTGCTACCCCCCCCCCCTTCCACACACACACACACACACACACACACACACACACACACACACACACACACACACACACACACACACACACACCGAGGAAAGCGGAGGGTGAGACTGTGCCGTTGCTCCGGGAGACCATGACGCTGATGCCCGTCTCGATGAAGGGCACGGAGAAGTCAATGACCTCTGACCTCTCCTCGTTGATGGTGAGCGAGCCCACCGCCATGTGAGCCGCTTCTTCACCACCTGTCCACCACAAAGACAGAGACAGAGCGGGAAAAGAAACCGAGACAGCAACATGAAGAACCGTGTTGAAGAGGAACGAGACAGAGCGACATGAAGAACCGTGTTGAAGAGAAACGAGACAGAGCAACATGAACAACCGTGTTGAAGAGGAACGAGACACAGAGACAGAGAGACAGAGCGACATGAAGAACCACCTGGGAAACGAGACACAACAACAGAGTGACATGAAGAACCACCTTGGAAACGAGACACAGAGGGCCAGATGTACATGATGTACAGATGTACAGATGTACATGTAGCGTTATCAGCGTCATTGACACACCGCAGATTGCGAACGCTGTCAGACCCAGGTTTCCGTCGTATTTATCAATCGTTCAATCCTTAGTGTAAACTGCACCTTTCTCTGCCGATAAACGCAATTTACGAACGTCCACAACTGAATGGCAGCACCTACATACAAGCGCAGTTGAATGAAGTTAACTGATGACAACATTAAAAAGAATGAAACGCTTATCGATCATGAAATAATACCATATGATAAGATGTCAACAAGCAGGGAGATAATGAAGATCAGTAGTTCTACCAAAACCATTTGTGCACGAGGCTATGGAAGATTGGTCAAATCTAGCAAGTAGGAAAGTTTAAGTGAATGACGGAAAGTGAAAGTAAGACATTCAAGGCCAACGAAAGTTAAGGTTGCTTTTGATAGTACAAAGACTTTACAACACTGGTGCTCTAAATAGCGATTCTGTCTCCTTTGAAAGGTTCTCTAAAGGTTCTCTTATTGACGCATTGAACTGCAATTTGGATTAATCACCTGCTTTTATAAGGCGGAAGTATTTAGGTGCAGAATAGACGCGCACCAGGAGCAGCCCGTACATACAGCTGAATACATAACTAGGTTTCTTTACTCTTCCCCCATCTTTTACGCTAAACTCCCACTTTCCCCTTGATCCACCCATGAATGTATATGCATGATATGAAAAACACAATCTGCCACTTCCTCAGCTCCCAAGAACAGGCAGTTTGCACTTTTTACATCATTGTGGCCTGTTTGTACATACACTCCAATGATTTTACACGACATTGCTAAACAAATAGATAGATAGATAGATAGATAGATAGATAGATAGATAGATACTTTATTGATTCCCAAGGGGAAATTGAAGTGGGTGCAAAAGCGTTAGTACATCTTGCCCAGAGACACAGAGACATGAAGAACCAGAGATGAAGAAGAGAAAGAAACGAGACAGAGCGACATGAAGAACCGTGGTTGAAGAGAAAACAAAGACCGATCAAGAGAAACGGTGACATGAAGAACCGTTGAAGAGTTGAAGAGTAAAAGCCCTTTATTGAAGTATCTCATGGATCAAGGACTTTATGCAGCCTTAATCCCCCACTGTGTCATCAGCACTGTAAGGGAGCATCAAGCATATGACCTCACCTCACCAGGTAAAAGACAGACTCTAATTATTATCAATTTTACCAAAAGACCTTTGTCTACACACCACAGGAGAGGGGAGGGAGGGAGGGAGGGAGGGAGAGAAAAAAAAGAAGGGGAGAAAGAAAGAGAGTATGAGGGTAAAATATATATTCTTTGTAGTGGTTTCTATCTGTGTATGTGTGTGTGTGTGTGTGTATGTGTGTGTGTGAGTGTGTGTGTGTGTGTGTGTGTGTGTGTGTGTGTGTGTGTGTGTGTGTGTATCGTGTTATCACACAGCCCCAACTACACACTCCCTGACAATGCTAATTTTGCCGGCACAGCTCAACAATATATTGCTAATATATTCATGATCATGAAGCTTATTTAAATGGAATTGAATACAACTGAAAAGGAGTAAAGAAGCAGAGAGAGGGGGAGATCAAGGGAGAGAGAGAGAGAGAGAGAGAGAGAGAGTGAAGGATAGGATGTAAAGGGGAGAGATAGGGGGGTCATGGTGAGGTTGGGTCTGTTCCTACAGGCATAACTGGACACAGGGGAATGGGTTATGAAATGGACAGAAAGACAAACGGAGGAACGAACGAGAAGATTGGAATAGAGACAAGACAGTAGAAAAAAAGCCACGAAGAGACCATAACAAAGAGACGATTCAGAAACACCATACAGGAAGAATGACAGAAAAAAAGACTATGAAACAGGAAAATGGAGTGACCGAGAGAGAAAACATTATAGAGAATAAAAGATATAAAAACTGTGAGACTATTATTCGCATCTTGCAACCTAACAACCTCTACATTTAGCACGTTCAGTGGCAACCATCACACACTGGCATCATGATATCGCATTAGAGGAGGAGAGATTTCAGAGAGATTTCAAAGAGATTTCGGAGAGCTATAAAAAGCGAGTGAACGAGGGGAAGAAAGAGTGGAGACCTCCAATGGAAGAAGGCAGATGGAAATAGAACTTTCTCCACTTTACTTCCCTCCCCTGAACTTTTCATTTTACACCTCTCTTCATTTTTACTCTGATTCCTTCACCTGTGGTTTTTTCTATCCCCTGTGTGTTTTTCCATCCCCCCTATCCCTCTCTCTTCTTCCACTGTTTTCCCTATCCCTCTTTTCTTTTCCCACTGTTTTCCCTATCCCCCTCTTCTCTCTTTCCTCCATTGTCTCGGTGCATGTGATTTGTTTCCCCCTATGTGCTCTCTATCTCTCTGTCCATCTTTCTTTTTCTCCTCTAAATCTCTCATCCCCATTTTCTTCCTCCATCCCCCTCACCTCCACAGGAGAGAGTGGCCTTAATACCTCAGTACATCCCCTCTCTCTCCATCCAGGCCTTCTCCTCCACTTTTCCATTCCATGTTCTTATTTTTCTCCATATCTGCAAGAACGTGTAATCCGTTGTCCACCATTTACTGGGTGTTTTTCTTCTCCACATCCCTCTCTAAATCTCTCCATTCCTCCCTCCCTCCCTCTGGCTCTTCATTGCTCCCTGCTATATTCTCCCCATGGGCTCTCTCTCCATCTCTGACGTTCTATATATATATGAGTTCTGTTTAAGTGAGAGAGGTGAATGAATGACTTTTCATCTGATCTGATCTATTTTGCAGATTTTACTTTATTTGTTCATACTTTTTCATAGTGATTAGGTCATTTCATTTTCTGGTTTTTTATTTTTTTTTGTTAAAGGGAAAGATTGGACTAACAATGAGGGTCTATTTTTAGATTATAATCGGTCTAAACTGTCATTGGGGATGTTTAACCACATTAAATGGACTAGTTTTGAGTAATATTGGTATATGCTTTAGAAATATTACATAGCGATAGCAATGGGGAAAATTCGCTTCGTCAAAGTGAATACTACTTTAAGCGCCTGACAGGGCTCAAAATATCATTACACTTCAGCGATCCTGTGCAGAGGGTCCCTGGTGCAGACATACGAAGTAATGCACTGACTGCACAAAGTCCTCTTGTACCCTTTCTTTACACTTACAAAGGCAAAAAATACTTCAGTTTAGGTAGTAGAGACAGTAGTATTGAAGTGTAACAATTTTTTTTGAACCTCCTGTTAATGTCTTCTAAGAGTGAATTATTTTGACGTAGCAAAGCTAACCCCCAAAGGCTATGCTATAGCTATATTTGTAAATGCATATTTCTGTCTTTTAATCAAACTGCAACGATAGTCAGCTTTGGGCCCCAAACAGAAAATTTAGACTTGTTATCATCTAAAAATACACTATGAGTTGGAGAATACCGAACTTTGCCTTCAGTTTTATCAAAGATTGTTAAGGGAGCAAGATATTTCATCAGGAGCCACTTCGATCCCGAACCGGATCGCCGCAGTCAAGTCAAAATCCCCTTATGCAGAGTAGAGGCAGCTCCCATTGAAGTCTATGGGCATAGCCTGTGAATTTCACCATATGCTAGTCTTGGTTCTATAGAGTTAGGAATGTGAATTTCAGGCACATTTTCATGATCCTCAAACCCTTCTGAACATTTCAGGTACATTTTAGCATTTTTGAGCAATCCAGTCTGGAGAAAATCAACCTTATATCAGGTGTCGCCGGTTAATTTCTTTGCAGCTGCTGTTGGTCGGTTGCAACTTCTTTCGATGTCGTCATGGAAACCGCCTCTTTTATGCAGACAGGATTCGGATCCCCATTTCGCACCCATATGACATGAACTACTTAATGAAGTATCATGTTCCTTAACAATCTTTGGTTTTATCATGTCCTAAGACTAATGTTCAACACTAAGAATCAAATAGGGATGTTAGAATTCAATTGTACCCGAACTTACGAGAAATTTGCCTTGGTTTATCATGTCCTAAGAACAATGTTCAATACTAGAGATAATAGGGATGTTGGAATTTAATTCTCCCTCTCTCACCTCTCTATCTATCTCTATATCATCTCTCAAATTTCATTACTTTTCTCTCTCTCCCCCTTTTTGTCCTGTAGTGCACCCTTGCCTCTCTCCTCTTCTCTCATCACAATGTAATCAGTCTCTTCTCTAAACCTATCTTCCACGACTCTCTCTCCATCCCTCTCTCTCTATCTAGCTCTTCCTGCCTCTCCTCTATCCTCTTATCTCTATGTTCTGCTTCTCTTTCCTCTCTTTCAGTCATTTAAAGCTCTCTCTGTCTCTTCCCCTGTATCCCCACCTCCCTTACTCTCTCTCTCTCTCTCCCTCTCTCTCTCTCTCTCCCTCTCTCTCTCTTGCTCTCACTCTCTCTTTTTCTCTCTCTCTCTCTTTTTTCTTTTCCTCCCCCCGTCTCATCCGTCTTCCCTGTGCAGA
>NC_063195.1:18191043-18203543 GCF_017589495.1 Alosa alosa
AGAAAGACAGCAAGGAGGAAAGAGTGAGAGTGAAAGGAGAGGAGAGCTAGAACAAGAGAGAGAGTGACAGAAGGGGAGACATAGTGAGAGAGAGAGGGAGAGAGAGTGAGAGAGGGAGGGAGAGAGAGAGAGACTGACCCACTTCTACAGAGAGCTGTTCTGTATGCTGTAGGGCTGGTTGTCAGTGCTGCCCTGAAGCACAATAACACCTGGTAATAAACCCAGCGGACTCAATGTGTGTGTGTGTGTGTGTGTGTGTGAGAGAGAGAGAGAGAGAGAGAGAGAGAGAGATAGAGTGAGAGAGAGTGAGACAGAGAGAGTTTCTATGTTTGTGTGTCTGTTCAATAACGAGTAAAACTGTCCACTGAAAGTAAAAACAATACAAAATGGGAAATGGTTTGAATATTATTAACTTTTTTATTGAAATCTTGAAGAAAGAAAGAAAGAAAGAAAGAAAGAAAAGAAAAAGAAAAGAAAAGAAAAGAAAAAAGAAAGAAAGAAAGAAAGTGATCACTAGCTAAACCCCCAGGGCACCATGGACAGGCAATACAAACAAACTACCACAACAAACATCCCAGACATGCTCTTTTGCCCCCCCCCCCCCCTCCACACACACACACACACACACAAACACACACACAAACATACACACACACACACACACACACACACACACACACACACACTGTGCCTGTGTGTACTTAGAAGTTAGAGCCTTTGAGGAGGAGAATGTTAAGCTTGTACAGGGAGTTTACACACTACTGGTTACCTTTGCACACAAAAAAACAGTTCTCTTTCTAGCTCACTAGCTAACACACACACACACACACCCACACCCACACACACACACACACACACACGCACGCACACACACATAAACACACACAATGCTGGATACACACAGACACGACACACGACACACGCGACACACACATAAGACACACACATACACTCACACAAATACAAACATAATTCAAAATTCATGGCAGACCTCCAAACAATACCCTGCGTCTGTATGTCAGTAGAGTTTAAGTAACCTGCACACCAGTTGCCCCAGAGAGGCACAGGAAGTAATGAAGTCCTCCAGAGCTATCCCACGAGACCCTTCTGCCCTGAATACCATAGAGCGTGACTCAGCCTGTCCCTCTTGCACTCTATCACTCCTGACAGGTAAAGGGGTAATGCATGTGTGTGTGTGTGTGTGTGTGTGTGTGTGTGTGTGTGTGTGTGTGTGTGTGTGTGTGTGTGTGTGTGTGTGTGTGTGTGTGTGTGTTTATGCGTGTGAGAGAGAGCCTAGGGTCTATACATGCATGTCTACTGTTTATTTGTGTGTGTGTGTGTGTGTGTGAGGTGGGGGTGCAGAGTGAGTGTGTGTGTGTGTGTGTGTGTGTGTGTGTGTGTGTGTGTGTGTGTGTGTGTGTGTGTGTGTAGGTGTGTGTGCGTGTGTGTGTGTGTGTGTGTGTGTGTGAGAGAGGGAGAGAAGAGAGAGAGGGGTCCATCTGCATTACCACAGGGAGGTGAGGAAGACAGGAAGCCTACCTGTCACACACCACAGAGACACCCCAGTCTGGGACTGTTTGTTTATTTGTGTGTGTGTGTGTGTGTGTGTGTGTGTGTGTGTGTGTGTGTGTGTGTGTGTGTGTGTGTGTGTGTGTGTGTGTGTTTGAGCACAAAATGAATTCAAATAATGGGAAATAACATGAACTGTCTTATATTTACATTTATATATGTTTGTGTGTTTACACTGGGCAAGTGCTGCATGTTAGGAGTAAGAAAATACCACCTCACTTGAAAGAGGTGTGTGTGTACTGGAAACTGCCTCATTTCTGAGTGAGAGGTGTGTGGGGGGTTGGTGTTGCTGAGTGTGTGTGTGTGTGTGTGTGTGTGTGTGTGTGTGTGTGTGTGTGTGCGAGGTGTGCGTGGAGTGTGTGTGTGTGTGTGTGTGTGTGTGTGTGTGCGCGGATGAAGAGGTTTTGTGTGTGTGTGTGCGTGTGTGTGTGTGTGTGTGTGTGGATATTGTTTGGATGGGAAAGGCACCCGGTGTGTCGGCTGGCAGTAGGTGCTCTTGGGAAGGATTGGGGGGGTTTGTTGGAGAGGAAGCCCCTCATTCCCCGGGTAGAAGACAAAACAAACCGCCTTTCTTTCCCCTTCCTTATCACCGAGATCTCTCCCATTCTGTAGCCCAGTCACATGCACACAAATGCTTCCGTTCACTATGGTTATCATGTCAATCAAACAATGGCTTAATTCCATTTTAACAAACCAGACATGCTAACATGTCTCTGTAAACTAATTAATTATTCCACATATTGTTTCGGTGACATTATAATCAGTTTTTTTCTATCTTTTTTTCTATTCACCATTTTTTAATTAACTGTGTACACTGCTGGTCCAGGAGAAGCATTATTTTATTCTTGATTGTACACAAGTGCATGATAAACTGACAATAAAAGACTTCTTTAATCTCCTCTTGAAAATACCTCTCAAGAGGAGCTGTAACTAAGATGTTGATGTTCTAAAAATCCTTGGCTATAATATCAATCTTTGGTTATAATATCCATTGCTGACACAGTTTTGAACTACAGTACAATTTAATTCAATTCAATATGAGCCTAAAAATAAAGATTCCGAGACAAGACTATCTGTAATTCTGTGTGTTCGACTGAAAACTCAAAACAAGATTATGCGTAACCCCAATCTATAGGCGGCTTACTCCGATAACCACCAAATTGGCCCTGACTGCTAATCCACTGGGGAGCATTAGCGATTTGGATGATGCAAACCGAACTGAGAAAACACAAAAGAGACAGATAAACCAGCGAGCCCACGAGAGATTAGCCTGATGGCCACCGCGGAGATGAGATGGCAGAAGGCAGGCATTGGATTCTGGGCACTCCACTACGCCAAGCATTCCCCCGGAAATTACCAGCCGTGATAATGCCTTCTGTCAGCCTATTAATAGACTCCGGGCAACGAGCCATGAAGTCAGCTATTACTGAGCAGAGCAGGGTCGTGAGAGGTGTGTGTGTGTGTGTGTGTGTGTGTGAGTGTGTGTGTGTGTGTGTGTGTGTGTGTGTGTGTGTGTGTGTGTGTGTGAGTGAGTGAGTGAGTGAGTGAGTGAGGAGGTGTGTGTGTGTGTGAGTGTGTGTGTGTGTGTGTGTGTGTGTGTGTGTGTGTGTGTGTGTGTGTGTGTGAGTGTGTGTGGTGGGAGTGAGTGGAGGAGGTGGAGGTGAGAGGTGAGTGTGTGTGTGTGTGTGTGTGTGTGTGTGTGTGTGTGTGTGAGTGTGTGTGTGTGTGTGTGTGTGTGTGTGTGTGTGTGTGTGTGTGTGTGTGTGTGTGTGTGTGTGTGAGTGAGTGAGTGAGTGAGTGTGTGTGTGTGTGTGTGTGTGTGTGTGTGAGTGTGTGTGTGTGTGTGTGTGTGTGTGTGTGTGTGTGTGTGTGTGTGTGTGTGTGTATGTGTGTGTGTGTGTGTGTGTGTGTGTGGGGGGGGGGGATGGACCTTTTAAATGCCTGAGAGAATGGGTTTGGAAAGAGTGAGGGGAACATTTCTCCATCATCGCTTGATTAGGGGACGTTTCTTGAATGTTAATCGTTTGATTAACGGCCTGTGCTTACAAGGTGTTGAGGAGGCACTAGGTCTGCTTGTCGATTAATTTTATATTGGGGTCAGCGAAGATGTCATCAAGGGGTTAGCAAAGCAACACGCTTTTTGGTCAGGCTCAGTTGAGACTCTGAAGGGTTGAGGAGTGAATTATTTTCCTGGTTCTACACAAACAATCTAGTTTCAGTGTTCTTTATACAGTCCAGAGCCATATAAACGGCTCTGATACAGTCTATGGGGGAAGTCTCTGAGGGTAATTGTCGCATCATAGTGCAGAACTCTCGGTTCACAAACATTCTAATCACATATTTGTGACCATAGAAATATATTTATACAACAATTGGATTCTATGGAACTATTTATTTGTTTCTGATTGAGAAATATATATATCCAGAGCCTAGAGAGGCTCTATCTTCAAGGCTGTATATCTCTGTATATATCTATGTTTGTGACCATATATATATATATATATATATATATATATTTGTGCCGTACTCCTCAACAGGTTAAGGGAATGCAGCTGGTCACATGAAAGTTAAATATGCTTATTATGAAATGAGTAGTGATGAAGGTTCCAACATCTATGGTGGGTATGAATGGGTGAGTGTGAGGCATGACATTGTAAAGCGTTTTGGGTGCTCGGAGGAGTCGATACAAGCTCTGTATAAATCCATTTACCATGTTCCCCTCGTTCCCTCTTTGCCTTCTGTTTGTATCCATGTAATGGTGTAAATGTTGTCATTCAGAGATTTTAATGCAATCTGAAAAGGTCAGACTATGATTTAATAAATCATCATAATAAATGCTAAACCGTTCTCTCTTCATCTCTTTCTACCGCTCTCTCTCTCACTCTCTTTCTCTCTCTCTTTCACATTCTCTCTTTCTCTCACTCTCTTTCTCTCTCTTCCATTCTCCATGCTCTCTCTCTCTTCTATGTGAGCATGCTCCCACCACACTCCAAAAAACAAGCAAAAAAATAAAAAACAACAAAAAACAAAACCCAGCTGTCTGAGACGCTCTTTTCTTCTCTCACACGTGGTGTGTGTGTGTGCCAATCGAGAGAGAGAGAGAAGAATCAGGAGCCATCCTGTGTGCCACCCGCCACCCTCCAGACACCGCCCGCCATTCCCATTCTGGGTGTGTGTGTGTGTGTGTGTGTGTGTGTGTGTGTGTGTGTGTGTGTGTGTGTGTATGTGTGTGTGTGTGTGTGTGTGTGTGTGTGTGTGTGTATGTGTGTGTGTGCGTGCAGACACCGTTCGCCATTCCGATTCTTGTGTGTGTATTTGTGTATTTGTGTGTGTGTGGAGGTGTGTGTGTGTGTGTGTGTGTATGTGTGTATGTGCGTGCAGACACCGTTCGCCATTCCGATTCTTGTGTGTGTGTGTGTGTGTGTGTGTGTGTGTGTGTGTGTGTGTGTGTGTGTGTATGTGCAAACCGCCCGCCATTCCTGACTCCAGAATCTCTCTTTTCCCCTCCAGCACTTCATTAGCAACACATCAAATGGGCTCTCGGAACAGAAAAAAAATAAATTAGGACTTTGTGCTAAATGCTTGTGTGTGTGTGTGTGTTGTGTGTGTGTGTGTGTGTGTGTGTGTGTGTGCACAACCAGCCCATTCTGGGAAGATGTCAAACAACAAAATGGGCGAAAAAAAAAAAGGGGATAAATGTGGGGGGGGGGGGGCCGGGGGGTAAGATGTCAAACAACAAAACGGTGGAAAGGGGTGGGGGTGTGGGGGGGGGCAAATTACCGCTGTCAGAAGGGATAGATGTGAGCTCTTTTTCTCTCGTTAAGCCAATAAAACGAATTTAATCAGACGTGTGTGGGAAACTAAGAAGGTTTTTTCTTGTGTGTGTGTGTGTGTGTGTGTGTGTGTGTGTGTGTGTGGTATTGTACCGTTTGATAGGACCTGTGGCAGCAGGCGTGTGACTGACTGGTTCCTCAGAGCTGTCCGTGTAGGCAGGGCTGATGTTATTTGTGTTCACCAGGAGGGCCTACATGTGACGCTACCCCCACCCCCCCATGGGAGGAAACACTGTTTACTTTATCTCGGCCAAACGCTGAGAGTTAATCAGACATGATGATCAGTGTGGTGTGTGTGTGTGTTTGTGGGAAGGTGTGCATGCACATGTTGGCGTGAGTGTTTATATGTCTTTACTGTATTTCAACGTGTGTGTGTGTGTGTGTGTGTGTGTGTTTTAAAGGTCATCAATTTCATGGGTTGGGTGCATATACAGGTTACCACACTTCAAAACCCAGAGGCACAGACGTGCTTCCATACAGCACACAGCATGTGCTTTCATCTTAAGCAGCTTACTGCACAATGCAAGTATCCATCTATGCGTTGGCTCCCTGCGAAGTGAACTCATGAACTAAGCATACTGTAGCAGTCATTATGCAGCGCCTTTGTGTGTGTGTGTGTGTGTGTGTGTCTGTGTGTGTGTGTGTGCATGTCTGAGTGTATGTGCATTACCTAAAATGCGCCAAAATATGTGTTTATGTGTGCATGTATGTGTCAATGACCACTTGTGATATTTCAATATGAGTGCATAAAAAAGTGCCTCCATGGGATGAAGTGTGTGTGTGTGTGCGTGTGTGTGCGTGTGTGTGTGTGCGTGCGTGCGTGCGTGCGCGTCGCGTCGCGCGTCGCGTCCCACTCGCGTCCACTCGATTGGAGTTGCCGGTCTTGGCACCCTTCTTGCTGGACGTGTCCTGGCAGCTGGACTTGAGCAGCGTGGTGGAGCCGCGGTCCAGCATCATGCGCGAGGTCGCCTTGGCGATGATGGCCACCCCGTCACGCACTCGCGCCTCCAGCCCGTAGTCCCACTCGTCATACGACACCGTGATCATACCTGAGAGAGAGAGAGAGATGGACAGAATCGCCATAGAGACAGAATGGAAAAGGAGAAGAGGAAGAGGAAAGAAGTCAAAGAGACAGAAGAGACAGAGAGAATAGAAAAGATGAGTAGTGAGGAGCGAGATAAAAGTGGAGAAAAGTGAGAGATGAAGAGAGCAGAAGAGGAAGAAGAGGAAGAAAAAGGAGAGGAAGAGGAAGAAGATGATGAGAGGAAGAAAAGAAGAAGAGAAGAAGAGGAAGAAGAGAAGAAGAAGAGAAGAAGAGGGAGGAAGAAGAAGAGAAGAAGAGGAGGAAGAAGAGAGGAGGAAGAGGAGGAAGAAGAGAGGAGGAGAGGGAGAAGAGGAAACAGGGACAAAGAAAACAAGAGAGAAGAAGGAGGTTATGAGGTGTGTGAGCAGAGATAAAACATGTTCTTTGCAAAACAAAAAAGTGTGTTACACTAATCTCCCTTTGATGGAAGATCACACCTAACCCCCTCCACACAAACACACACATACACACACACACACACACACACACACACACACACACACACACACACACCTTAAGCTTGCCTTGCTTGTCCACCAGCATTCTGAATAAACTTCAATCTCTCTTCATTTGAGTTCTTTTCAGACCTGCTGCTATCCAATACTTTGTTGACATGATCATTATTCTAAGGACTCATTCCCCAGGAATTAGGGAATATTTGTCATTTGCTCTAAACTACACTTCTTTTTGAAGTACTGTATATATCTGGGCTTGTTTGCCTTTATTGAGGCAGGACAGTGAAGATTGACAGGAAGTGAGTGGGATAGAGGGAGAGATGGGGTGGAATCGGGACATGATCCTGGGTCGGACACACACTCGGGTCACCGTGAACCAAACCAAAATGTGATATGGACTCTGTAGCTAGTTGCTCAGACCCCCCCCCAGCTAAAATGTCTATTCTTATTCCCTTTGATTTAGATGTGTTTTCCCCTCGCCTCACTTGTTTCCCCTACTCATTACCCCCCCCCCCCCTCTCTTTCATCTTGGTACGATCCATCTCCCTCCTCTTCCTCCTGTCCTATCCTGTTCTCCATCCGTCTTCTCGTTCCCCCGCTCTCTAAAACCCTGATCTCTGTCTCTCCTTCAGCCATTCATGCCTCCATCTCTCTCTGTGTGTCTCTGTCTGCTGCTCCTTCCTCTCATAGACCAAATGCAATTAAAGGCTATTCAGCACCGCCTCAATGACTGGTTAATTGCTTTATAAGACAATTTTGGCAGAGAAAAAAGATTCACTTGAATGAACAATAGCGATGCAAGTGGCTCTCTCTCTCTCTCTCTCTATCTTTCACTCACTCACTCACTCCCTATTTTCTCTCTTAATATCAGAGTATCATCTTTTTTTCTCTCTCTCTAACTATATTTCTTTCCTCTATCTTCTATCTCTTTTCTTTCATTCAATCTCTCACTCACTCAATCCTCTCAAACTCAACATCTGCTGTTCCTTCATATATAACTGAGCCTCTGCAAAAATCATCTCTTGTTCATTTTTATCTGTCATTCCGTTCTATTGAATTTAATATGCTTTATTGTCATGGGCAAACACTGTTGCCAAAGCAGAAACTACAAAAACATAGACACGTATCAAAACATTGAAGAAAAAGACTCATAAGACTCGTAACATGCGGTTACAAGCAATTCTCTTCCTCAATCTCACCTGTCGGGTACACCGCAGGCACATTATTGGTGTCCCCCGCCACCAGCGATGGTACGATCCAGGTGTAACCGTAGCCGGTGAGCCCTACGGAGTGCGCCACCTCAAAGATGGTGGTGGCCTCCTCCTTGGTGCAGTAGAGCAGGATGACAGGGCTCTGCAGCTTCTTCAGCTTGTCCTGGATCTTGGAGTCGCCATCATCCACCGACATGTCCAAGAGCAGCACCTCCTCCAGCTCCCAGCCCACGAAGCTGTTCTCTATGGTGCTGCGGATCTGAGGAGAAGGGAAGCAGGACTACATTACCCATGATGCAATGTGGATCCGAACTGGAGCAAGACATCAGCAGCAACTCCTCTTCTGGCTCCCAGAACAGTTATCTTTTAATTAACCACTACATCCAAAGCTTACCATTTCCCTTGAGATAGTAAAAATGGTCATTACAACTACATTACCCAGGATACACTGCTATTACATTATTCTTTAAAGTAAATAAGACATCTTGTGTGTATTTCGACTTGGGTGTATTTCGACATGGGTGTATTTCGACTGAACCTTTGGCTCAAAAAACGATGACTCCCTGCAAAAAAAAACTACATTATCCAGGTTGCCGTGCGGATTTCCCTGCAGGCAGTCAGGGACAAGTATTCCTCTGTGGATGTGAACACACCACTACCACGACCACCTCCTCCCCCTGAAGTCTAAGAGCCATTAATCTGATAGTCCGGGCTGGCCCACCTATTCAATTATGGAACTATTACAGTCTGTAGCACTGAGTAATTAGAGGTTTAACCTGGACCCACACAGCTCGGCGGGTGCCCTGTGGGAGCGAGTGAGCCAGTGAGCAGGACAGTGTCTCGGGTATTACGGCACTGACTTTAATCCCCTCGCCATTAAAACAGAGAGCGCAGCATGTGAAGAGTAGGAGATTATTCTAAAACAAGAAAATGGAGGATGGGGGGGGGGAGCAAGAGGTAGTATGCTGACTGCATACGGACCTACAGTATTTGATCATGAGGGTAGTATACTGACTGTATGAGAACCTACAGTAGGTGCCTGTGAGGGTAGTATACTGACTGTATGAGAACCTAGGTGAAGGACCTAGATGCTCATAAGGGTAGTATACTGACTGTATGAGAAGACCTAGATGCATGAAGGACCCTAGGTGCCTAGATACTGCTGTGTATGAGAACCTAGATGAGGGTGAGGGTATACTGACTGTATGAGAACCTAGGTGCTCTGGGGGTAGTATACTGACTGTATGAGAACCTAGGTGCCTATGAGGGTAGTATACTGACTGTATGAGAACCTAGGTGAATGACCTAGATGTTCATGAGAGTAGTATACTGACTGTATGAGAACCTAGGTGCCTATGAGGGTAGTATACTGACTGTATGATAACCTAGGTGAAGGACCTAGATGCTCATGAGGGTAGTATACTGACTGTATGAGAACCTAGGTGCCTATGAGGGTAGTATACTGACTGTATGAGAACCTAGGTGCCTGTGAGGGTAGTATACTGACTGTATGAGAACCTAGGTGAAGAACCTAGATGCTCATGAGGGTAGTATACTGACTGTATGATAACCTAGGTACTCTTGAGGGAGGTACACTGACTGTATACTGCCCTAGGTGCTCATGAGGACCTGTTAGTCTATTATAAATAACAGTTGGGAGTCCTCCGAGGCTGCAGCCCTTGGACTTTGGCCTCACTTTGAGCATGTGTGCCACAGCAAGAGAGTGTTTAACTGTGTTCAACTCAATTGGCAGCAGGTCCAAGTGTCCACCTTGTGACCAGGGGTTCAAATCTGACCTGCGGCCATTTCTCGAGCCCACAATCCCAATGTCTCCCATTCTCCTCATCTACAGTTGTTCCTCTCCGGCTGTCCTGTTTGAAGAAAAGGCAAACATCTCCGAAACTGAGAGGAAAATAAGGGAGTGGGTGTGGGAGATCCAGATAACTGCCACTGCCTGTCACGCTGCCTGTCAGT
This sequence comes from Alosa alosa, assembly GCF_017589495.1. Classification (NCBI taxonomy): domain Eukaryota; kingdom Metazoa; phylum Chordata; class Actinopteri; order Clupeiformes; family Clupeidae; genus Alosa; species Alosa alosa. The sequence continues at coordinate 18,201,170 of NC_063195.1, forward strand.
AATCCTCTGGCGATTAAAACACAGCGAGAGAGAGACATGTTAGAGGGAGGAGAGAGCGGTGTGTGTGTGTGTGTGTGTGTGTGTGTATATGTGTGTGTGTGTGTGTGTGTGTGTGTGTGTGTGTGTGTGTGTGTGTGTGTGTGTGCGTGTGTGTGTGTGTGTGTATGTGTATATATGTGTGTGTGTGTGTGTGTGTGTGTGTGTGTGTGTGTGTATATGTGTGTGTGTGTGTGTGTGTGTGTGTGTGTGTGTGTGTGTGTGTGTGGTGTGTGTGTGTGTGTGTGTGTGTGTATATATGTGTGTGTGTGTGTAAGAGGTGGGCAGAGCACGGCAGAGAGGCTCTTAACAGAAGCATGAAGATGAGTTTGAAATCACACAGGCATACACAAGGCTGCACAACACAATTACGTGCTTGTGAGCACATGAACACACACACACACACACACACACACACACATACAGTACACACACATAATGGTAGAACTGTACTTGGAAATGAATTTCATATCAATTGTGTGTGTCACAGTGTGTGTTGAATAGCCGTCTCTGCCATGACATCCCCCATAAGATTTGGTGACCTCTTGTCTGAGGCTCTCAGGGCACATTCAAATAACCACAAATGCACTGCTCAATGGCTCGACATTAATGGTTACCTGGTACACCAAATTCTTACAAGTGGCAATCAGATTTGATTGGCTTTGGCAACCAAAACTTCATGCCTGGTTGTTCAGCTGGCATCCACTTTTAACCACTTTTAAAAGTAAACGTTGAGCCCTGTTCTGCTCCCAACTGACCTGATACCGCGACGACAGGGAGAGACAGTGTGCCTAATATTCTTAATCTGACTTACACAACTCCATGTTCATTTATTTTCTTTTTTAACGCTTTACATTGTGTTGTATTGCATGTCCATCACAATGCTTTGGTTTGTACTTGTATGTGACACTGTGAATATTGTAACAGAGTCATACCGTTGAGGCTTACCTGAATTTGAATCTAAATTTGAATTTGAATTTGACTGCAGCATTTTACAGCTCACACTAATTGTTCTCTAGCTAATAATCAGTGGTGTAGTGGGGATTTTTAAAGTGGGGGGACGCTATTTCAATGACGTCATTGCAAAAACTGTCACTTTCGCATCTCCACATACATCGGTGCGTAGCCTAAGGCCAAGGCCAAATTGTTACCAGCTTTTGTGAACATGAAACCGAATAAAAAAAATGTAATTAAATGGATTAGCTTCAAAATGTACCCTAATGTCTTCACCCAAACTACACTTTTCCATCAAAGTCTATGAATATGGTCTGTAGTTTTCATTTTGTTGTATCATACAATAAACAGACAAACTATAATATAGAGTAGCCTATGTAATCTAGCGCAGTCTAATCTCCTTGACGCATAACATGCCGCGGCATGGCTTCATTCATTGCCACACGATAACGATGGCAATAACAATAGAACAAGCAGGATTCACACGCATATTCAACACGTTTTGTGGGGACTGTAGTTTGATGGGGCGTCATATGAATGTCATTGTGAATGATTAAAATGCAGAGCTGCACAGTCAATTAAACAAAACAAAAAATAACAGAAAGAACACTGGGCAGGCAAGTGCCAGTCATTTGAAAAGTTTTTGTTTGGATGAAAGTAGCTGCACCAATCGTAGGTTTTTCCTAAAGTTGTTCAGGTTCACCCAAGTTGGATCATTATGGCTAAATAGCCTTATCAGTTATATTGGTGCTCCGTCGATAAAAATCCCTCGTATTACTCACACATGCTTATCGTGTCATTTTGATCACTGGATTAGCCTACCTGCTTTCTGCAAAACACAACCGAAGGGCCATGAAGATGCTTGCTAGATTCGGTAGGCAGTTGCATAATCTATGGTTTTATAGCCACTTTCTAGCTACTTTGGAGTAACGCGGAACAACGAGCTGTGTAGTTTTTAATGTCTTTACGCATGGTGGAGTGCTACAGCATGACAGTCATTCTTGTAACGAATTTTAGGACAAAGAGGCCTAATTGGAGACGTTTGCGTGATGTGTAGTTACCACTGGTAACAACTTGTTATATTAATAAATGCTTATTAAAATGCTCAAAACAATGCTCCAATAAGTGGGGGGGCGGCGTTCCCCCCCGTCCAACGCCCACTACACCCCTGTAACTAATATAACTAATAGTACGCTAGCTGTGTGGTGCATGGGAGTCTGACGGCATAAAATGTCATTCACACAAAACACTTAACGTCTGGCTTGGATCCGCGCTATCTGGGACAAGATTTCTTTTTGTTTACATTTCAGTTTTTTTTTTTTCATGAAGTCTCTAGTCCCTAGTGACAGTGCTCTGTGATGGTGGTGAGAGACACAGGATTGTG
>NC_063195.1:18211043-18221043 GCF_017589495.1 Alosa alosa
AGGAGGAGGAGGAGGAGGAGGAGGAGGAGGAGGAGGAGGGGAGGAGAGGAGGAGGAGGAGAAGGAGGAGGAGGAAAAGGAGGAGGAGGAGGAGGAGGAGGAGGAGGAGGGAGGGAGGAGGAGGAGGAGGGGAGAAGGAGGAGGAGGAGGAGGAGGAGGGAGGAGGAGAGGAGAGGAGGAGGAGGGAGGAGGAGGAGGAGGAGGAGGAGAGGAGGAGAGGAGGAGGAGGAGGAGGAGAGAGAAGAGGAGAAGAGGAGAGGAGAGAGAGAAGGAGGAGGCTTAACACTCCCTTTATTGAAACAATATTTGCAGTTTAACCACTACACAATAAAGACGTACACTATTTTAATGTGTCGCTGTTACAGTGTACCTACCTAATTAGGTACAGGTACAAATCTGTGTAACAACATGTACTATCAGATACTATCATTGTACTTGCATTTTATTTAGGTACTACATATAGTTGTTACATTGTAATACTGAGTGCTTTACAAAACTTCGCCAATTTGCTCAATTTTCATCAGAGGCAAAGAGCTGACCTGAGACCTGCTGGATGGGGTAAATCTGGTCATGATAGATTTGATATACAAACCATTCTTAGCTCCAGTCAAGGCCTTATTGTCTTTGTATATCAAATCTATCATGACAGATATACCCCATCCAGCAGGTCTCAGGTCGCCTCTTTGCCTCTGATGAAATTTAGCAAATTACAAAGTTTTGTAAAAGCACCCAGTATTACAATGTAACAACCATATGTAGGTAAATCACAACACATAATGCAAGTACAATGATAGTACCTGGATAGCACATGTTGTTATACAGGTTGTACCACTGTACCTAATTAGGTAGGTACACTGTAACAGCGACATTAAAACAAAGTGTTACCTTAAAACAACCTGCCCATCCTCCCACCCCACACTGCAAGAAAGCTCTCTATATCATCAACCATCTATATCAACAACCATCTATATCATCAACCATCTTGTACAATGGTTATTCAGTCTTGATTCTCCCCCCCACCATCCCCCTAAAAATCTCCACAGGAAAGAAGGAGAGAAGAGAGGAGAAGAGGAGAGAAGGAGAGAAGGAGAGGAGAAGAAAAGAAGTGAGGTGTCCAAATGATACACAATATGAGGAGAGGAGGAGAGAAGAGAAGAGAAGAAAAGAGAAGGGTATTAGGGAAGAGAAGAAACGAGAGAAGAGAAGAGAGGAGGAGAAAAGAAAAGAGAGGAGAAGAAAAGAAAAGAGAGGAGAAGAAAAGAGAAGAGAAGAGAAGAGAAGAGAGGAGAAGAAAAGAGAGATGAGAGGAGAGAATAGAAGAGAAGAGAAGAAAAGAGAGATGAGAGGAGAGAATAGAAGAGAAGAGAGGAAAAGAGAACAGCAGAGAGAAGAGTAGAGAAAAGAAGAAAAGAAGAGAGGAGAAAAGAGGAGAAGAAAAGAAAAGACATGAGAAGAGAAGACAAGAGAAGGCAAGAGAAGAAGAGAGATGTGAATACAGACCAAAGACCAAAGAGGATTGAGAGAAGAGGGTGGAGGACTGAATTAATAGAAGATTGGATGAATGGGAAAGAAAGACAGAGAGAAAGAGGAAAGAGAGAGAGAGAAAGAGAGAGAGAGATGCTAGGTTGTATTACCTGCCACAGCTGCTACCAACACCAAGAACCCAAAAAAAACAGATTCCTGAATTCCTTGGGTTCAGTTAAAAGGGCAAGCTGTGTGTGTGTGTGTGTGTGTGTGTGTGTGTGTGTGTGTGTGTGTGTGTGTGTGTGTGTCTGTGTCCAGAGGGGATCTCGTCATGTCTTCAAAACTGGGTGTCGAGAGGATTAACTTCGCCTGCGCATCAACACACACACCTCACAGTCAAAGCCCCCTCCCTGATCTCCCTATAATGAGGAGTGTGTGTCAGGGGAGATACACACACACACACACGCACACACACACACACACACACACATACTCCACTTCCCCCCTCCCTATCTCTGCCTGTGGGTGTATGAGTGTATGATGTGTATGATGTGTGTGTGTGTGTGTGTGTGTGTGTCAGGAGAGATGCAGGCGACCTCCTTCTGCTCGTCAACACTTCCCCTGAAGCAGGCCAGGACATGAGTGCCAAGCCTTTTCCTCCTCTCTCTCTTTCCGCTTTCACTTTCTTCCTCCTCTCTATCCCCTCTCTCTTTTCCTCTGTCTCTCCTTCCTCTCTCCCTCCTCTCTCCTTCCTCTCTCTATCTCCTCCATCCATCCTCTCTCTCTTTTCTCTCCCTCTCTCTCTTTTTTTTCTCCTCTCTCTATCCCCTCTCCTTCCTCTCTCTATCTCCTACATCCTCCTCTCCTCTCTCCACTCTTTCTGTCACTTTTTCTCCATCTCATTTTTCTCCTCCCTCTCTCACACTCAATTCAATTCAATTCAACTCAAGGTTGCTTTATTATCATGACTGCTGGTACAGTGTTGCCAAAGCACAATTAAAAACAGAATAACAATTAGAACATCACTCTCTCTCTCTCTCAATTCAATTCAATTCAATTCAAGGTTGCTTTTATTAGCATGACTGTAGGGTAATTACAGTGTTGTAAGCACAGATTAAAACAACATAACAATTAGAACATTGACAGCATCTCTCTCTCTCTTCCTCTCTCTTTTCTTCTCCCTTCCCCTCATCTCTCTCCATCTCTGGGGGCAGGACAGGAGAATGGAAAGTGGGTGTGTTAACGTTACAGCTAAACTTTTGAGCACATGAGTGGGTACGTTGTAGAAAAGAATCTGTTATCTTTGTACTGTACTTTTTTAAAATAAAATCTTGATTGTATTTCATGCAGGTTTCCTTTCTACTGGCAATAAAGGAAACTGAAGAGTCAATATCTCCTACTGTCTGTCCTTATCATCTCATCACCTAACTATATTATTACATTATTACACACACACACACACACACACACATTATTACACACACACACACACCTTTCTATTTGAGATTTGTTTATTCCCGAACTTTTCACCCTTATCTTGTCTTTTTTGATCATCCCTTTTCTTCCTTTATCTTTACATTGTCCTGTCCTCTTCTTTCTCTCTCCCTTTCTCTCTCTCCTCCTCATCTTCTCTCTTCCCCTCTTTCTCTCTCTCCTCCTCATCTTCTCTCTTCCCCTCTTTCTCTCTCTCCTCCATATCTCCTCTCATCCCCTCTTTCTCTTTCTCTCCTCCTCATCTCCTCTCCTCTCTTCTCTCTCTTCTCCTCATCTCCTCTCATCCCCTCTTTCTCTCTCTCCTCCTCATCTTCTCTCTTCTCCTCTCTTCCTCATCTCCTCCCTTCCCCTCTTCCTAATCTATTTTCACCATCTCTCTCTCCTCTCTTCGTTTTCCACATTCCTCCTACAATCTTTTCTTAATTTCTCTCCACTCTTTCTTTCCAACCACCTCTCTCATCCCTCCATCCCCACCCCTCTCTGTTCAACTCATGTCCGCTGAGGAATTGTTCCTGGGAGTGTTTTGTGGGAATGTTTGTACAGCCAAGGCAAAACATGTATTAAATATGGACTAGCCTATACTATGTTATGGAGACAGATACATAATGCATGCTAAGCAATTGTGCCTGAACATGTGTATCTCAGGTGTGTGTGTGCATGTCCTCGATGTTTGCTTGAACATCGTGTACCTGTCTGTGTGTGTGTGTGTGTGTGTGTGTGTGTGTGTGTGTGGCAGGCATGTGCATGAAAGGCGTGTGTGTGTGTGTGTGTGTGTGTGTATGTGCGTGTGCGTGTGTGTGTGTGTGTGTTTGATGGGAAACATGCGGTGCACATTTATGTATGTGTGTTAGTGTGCGTTTGCATGAGAGTGTGTGCCTATATGTGCATGCATGAATGTGTTGTTTACCACATGAGTCATTGTGCTGTACCCATGTCCTCCTCATGAGTTTACCTCTTAGTCACTTTTCCTGGCATACCACAGTGTGTGTGTGTGTGTGTGTGTGTGTGTGTGTGTGTATGTGTGTGTGTGTGTGTGTGTATTGACTACTGTGGCTGGTCATTCTGCCAGAGCCCTTCTACACAGCAACCATCTTAAAGCAACTCAGCACTGGTTTCCTCCAAAAAAGGATCATCACTGATAGTTCAAAAACAAAAACTAGAAATAAGTAAACCTCATTCATCCTTTCTTCTTCCTTCCTTCCTTCCATCCTTGTCCTCTTTTTACCCCTTTCTCATTTAGTCTCTCTCTGTGTCTCAGTATAGAAAAGAGAGGTGCTATCAGACTCATGAATAGTTCAAATGATCACTTCCACTATGACAAACACTACAATCCCCCCTCTCTTTCTCTCCATCCACCCCTTTCTTTCCCTTGTCCATTCATCTCTCTCTCCTCTGTCGGTCTTTCTCGATTAGTCACTTTCCATCTTCTTTCTCCTTCTCCTCTCTTCTTCCTCCGTTTCCTTTTCATTAACCTTGTACACTCCATCTTATGAGAGGACTAATCCAGCTAACATCCTCAGACATTTTCCTGGTTATATTTAACATCCATTCTCCTCTTCTCTGTCTTCTCTCTTAGTATCTATTAGAAGATAACATATACTCAGGCTAATATGTTGATTTGAATATACACTGAAATGTCATATATATAATATGAATAGTTGATTTTAATTGATTTTTTATAATGAAGGATTCTCCCTTTTCTTCATCTCTCTCTCCCTCTTCTCCTTTCCCTCTCTCTCTCTCTTTTCTTTTCTTTCTTTCTCTTTCTTTCTTTCCTCTCTATCTCTCTATTTCGTCTCTGTCTTCCCTTCCCTCTGCTTTTGTCTCGGACAGCGGAAATGTTCTGCTGGAGTCTTAGGTGTTCTCTAAAGGGACCATCCTCAGCAGTGGCGCTTGGCACTTCGAAAGGCCAACTTTTGATGTGTGCGCACCCGGGGTCAGGCGCAACAAACAATTAAGCCTACGCGGCTGGATTTAAATATGCAGCAGCCATCCCGACGATACCAGGTCACACACATACACACACACACACACACACACACACACCAACACACACCAACACACACAAACATATACATCATCTTAATAGGTATAGTCTTCAAGCTGAAGTGACTCAAGTACCAACCTCTTAATTGCCGTTTCTAAAATAGCGGCAAAAAGTTGCCTACATAGCAAGACTCCTGCTCAGCTGTTGACCACACACACACACACACACCTCAGCCCACCTCACACACAAATACCTCAACCCACACACACACACATACACACAAACACACACACATACACATGCACACACACACGCACCATGCGCTTTGCTTCCACACTCACACACACACACACACACACACACACACACACACACACACACACACACACAAACAGACACCCTCTTGAGTCATTACCTGACCGGCTCAAACCAACACACACACACACACACACACACACACACACACACACACACACACACACACCCCTCCCTCATCCTGAAAGATAGCAAACAGCCCACAACATGCACACACACACACACACACACACACACACACACACACACACACACACAGCTGTGGCGGGCTGTGATGCTCTCCGGCAATTACAGTCACCCCTTGTAGCCCGGAAGAGGGTGGTGGTGCTTAAGCACCTTTTACTCAGCGGCAAGCGCTAAATCCAACAAAACACAAGCTGAGCATAAAGCAGAGCCCACGGTTTTAACACGGCTAGACAGCATGACCGTCTGGTGATAACCGACACTGACAGCTAAGCGCGCATTCTGGGCAGCTGGAGTGACCCGGTGGAGCGTCACCAAAGGGACCGCGCCAATCACTGTGGTTACAGATGACCTCCTGAGCAAGGTTGACAGGAGGTCGGCGAGACGAGACGAGACATGATGACGTCCGCTCGTTCGCTCGTTCGGTTTGAACGTTCGGTCGATGTGATCGATCGTGCGCGAGGGCTCATTAGTTGTCCAGTATCGTGGTTGTGTTGCTTCACATTTGTATGTATGAACACGGCCAATAACAAAAACATGTCACACATATTTTCAATGATAAGCATGTGCACACCCCCTACACACACACACACACATACACACACATATATACACAAAACACACACACACACACACACACACCATGACTCCTGCTCACAAACAGATGTTGCTGATGTTGCATGAAGCTGATCTCATCCTGTTATAACACACACACACACACACACACACACATACACACACAAACACACACACACATCACACACACACACACAAACACACACACACACACACACACACACACACACAAACACACACACACACACACACACACACACACACACACACACACAGAGGTCCCTAGCTGTTCCTTTCTTCTTAGTGACAGCTACAAACTAGACAGACTGAAACCAGTAGCAGCTAATGGAACACAACAACATATGCAGGCAAGAATTTCAAATAATCTTAGGACTGAATATAAATAAATAAATGACCAAACAAACAAAAAACAACACGCCATATGACAAGGCCCCGGTGTCAAGGCGTGACCACGGAGGATCAGGCGCCCGTCACGGATAAGAAGACACGCTCGCGTTTCAACAAAAGAAATACTCACTTACTGTCACAATGACAACACACACACTGCACAAAGACGTACACGCACACACACACACACACACAGACATACACACACATACACACGCCTGCTTTGCCACACATGCACACACACAACACACACACACACACACACACACACACACGCACACGCACGAACGCCACACACATATACACACACATGCGCACATACACACACCGCACTCACACACACACACACACACACACACACACACACACACACACACACACACACACACACACGATCTCATGGCTCATGATCATCTCGTGAAGTCTCATATCGGTTCATGTCCTTTTTCTCATCTCTCAAGTAGTGATACAGTGGTCCCTCCTTCGCAACCTGAAACCCCATATTCCGCCTCATACATGGCCGAATTCACAAGCAAAAATAATACACTTGCTCGACTCAAACAGCTAAATCAGACAACGCGTTCTTTTGATTTGTAAAACAACCGTCCCTTGACTTCACTGTACCTTGATGTAACACCTTGTAAAGAACTCTTCACCCTTTCCTTTAACATCACCACACATAACCAAAAGATAACATACAGATGGGCAAAAAAGAAAAATAAGACAGGAACATTTCATTCACTCATTATTGTTATTATTGTAATTATCATTAGCACTAGAGCAAAAGCACAAATACATTTTTTTTCAATTCATTTCCAGGACACTGAAACTTTTAATGGAATTGTTCATTACTTGCAGAAATAATATTCCAGAATCAAAAAAGGTTGCACTCCAAGAACTTTAATTTCCTTTTTAACATTTTCATAATGACAGGAGACAAACAAAGTTTAGGCAATTAGGCCTTTTCATATTGCAATGGGCTCTTTGCATACTGACTCAGTTGGTTTCCAGCGGAGCCAGGTGTGTTCGAACCTGCCACTATTGTTAATGTAATCAGTGTCTACACGGACCCGGTTGGGTGTTGCACCTAGTGAATCAGCATGTGTGTTAAAATATTTATTATTGGGAAAACAAGATATTCAGTGTCGGAGTGAAGATGTAAGGAGCAGAATATAACAGAAGATGCTGTTACAATACTGCTAGCATACGGAAACAAAAGCAACACTGATGAGAGCCTTTTGTGCAAGTAACCAATGTGTCATCGCACCCGTTGCAAAAGAAGAGAGAGAGAGAGAGTGTTTTGTATATTAATACTGCAGAAATAATAAGACATACATGTAATGGGCTCCAAAAGTAATAAAAGGCGAGTGACAGCAAAGAAAGTGGGGCATGGAAGTGTTGAAGACAGAAAAATGGAGAGAAGAAGTTTGGTAAAGAGAGAGAGAGAGAGAGAGAGAGAGAGAGAGAGAACAAGAGGAAGAATAAAGAGAAGAGTCAATCCTGCGGTGGCCGACCCTTGACCTCAGGCACTAATTAACAGGCGTGTCACAGGGACTTCATTTGGCTTGTGAGCTCCGTCCAGGACGAGCGGCAATTAATCACTATCTGGTGCAGGAGTGGGCCCTCAGGAGTGTGCAAGTGAGAACACACACACACACACACACCACACACACTCAAATAAAGCATGAAACAGGTGCTATTAGCACTCCCAGTACATCAGGTCCTCTTTCTCTCACAGAAATACACAAACACACACACACACACACACACACACACACACACGGCCCAACCCACATGGCAGTCTGAGGCTAATGCCGGTCTTGGTCAGTGGTAGTTCTAAAGACTATGAAGCTGCCAGCTCTTTGTCAGGCAAACCGATCCTCTTCAGTAGGCCACAGAAGAGTTCTACTGAGAACCTCAATGGTTCCTGTATAAAATGCAAGCAGGACCTAGAACTTACTGCGTCGGCAAATACACAGAGCCTATGAATTCAAGACTGTTCTAGATGGTGCCCTCTCATCTAATTTGTTTGTGTAAAAATGTGGCTGGTCAGGTTTTCTACTGGTCAGAAATGGGAGTTATGAAGGGTTTGAGTCTGTTTTTCACCAGCTGGGGCCACTTGGACCTGGCGGATTGTGTGTGTGTGTGTGTGTGTGTGTGTGTGTGGATGTGTGTTTATTTTGTGTGACTGAATGGCTGACAGCATAAAGCGTATCATAACCGGGGCATACACCCCATAAACTGACCCTATGAAAGCGAATGTCTGTGTGTGTGTGTGTGTGTGTGTGTGTATGTGTACATGTGAGTGTGTGTGTGTGTGTGTGTGTGTGTGTGTGTGTGTGTGTGTGTGTGTGTGGACTCCAGAATTCTATTAACTTTTTATTGGGCCGTGCTGTCTAAGTGGTTGGATATGAGAGTGCTCTGCCACCTCTTTAAAACTCTCATACTCTCCTCCTGTCCTTCTCTCTCTCTCTCTCTCTCTCTCTCTCTCTCTCTCTCTGTCTCTCTCTCTCTTTCTCTGACACACACGCACACACACTCACACACACACACACACACATACACACACACATCTCACACACACTCACACACACTGCGACACACACACTCACACACTCTCACACACACACACTCTAATAAAAGTAAGAGTCAAGTGCATCACACAATGACTGTAACCTTGTAAGGCTGTGCGATCAAATTTGATCTCTCTCTCCTTCTTTCTCTCCTTTCCCCCTCTCCTATCACTCTTTTTTTTTCCTCTCTATCACTCTTTTCCCCTTTTTCCACCTGTTAATTCTTTTTGTTCCATTTCCACCCTCCTTTACCAAGTCACTGATGATTACCTCTCCCTCTCTCTCTCTCTCTCCCTTATCTCTCTCTCTCTCTCCCTCTATCTCCACTTGTCCTCCTTACCACCAAAGCTCAAGTCACCAAATAATTACCCCTCTTACCCTTTTTTCCTCTTCTCTCTCTATCAATCCATCCCCTCTTCTCTCTCTCTCTATCCATCCTTTGCTTTCCTCTTGTCCTCGTTACCCCCTAGTGTCTTCTGATGATTAGCCCTCTTGAGCTCCAATCTCTCCCTCCATCTCCATACCTCTTCCATATTTCATCTTCCCTATTTTTTTGCCGTGTTTTGTTCCAGCCCCTCTCCTGGTCCTTCTTTCATCCCCTTGTTCTCTTCTCTCCTTCTTTCTCTCATGTTTCATTCGTTTTTCCTCATCTCCACTTCCCTTCCCTTCTCCTCCACTCTTTCCTCCTTTTGGCCTTGACCTGTTTGTTTAATTCCATCTATCTCTTTTTTTTCTCATTTTGATCTCTTGAGCCCTTCTTCTCCCTCTCTCTCTCTCTCTCTCTCTCTCTCTCTCTCTAATAACTCCCATCTCTCTCCCTCTCATTCCCCCTGTCTCTCTCTTCTCTCCCTCTCATTACTCCTTCTCTCTCATTTGCTCTCATTCTCCATATCCCCCCTCTCTCCCACCTTCCTCTCTCTCTCTCTCTCCCCTCTCTCTCTCTCTCTCTCTCAGTTTCCCCCTTCAGGATGTCTGTTACCCTTTTTCCTCTTGGAAGTCAT
>NC_063195.1:18238543-18243543 GCF_017589495.1 Alosa alosa
AGCCCGCTGTTGCTCTCCACTGTTGCCATGGCAAAGAACTTTCTCCTCCGTGGATCTACGCGGACATCCATTGCGTAGATCTGTCACCCGCCAGGCCCCAAAGTGAACACCGCGACCCTCGCTACTATATCCATTCTTCCAATGGGACTCAAGTCTGGGTCCAGATATTCTCAATTCACGAGATGAATTGATCTCCTGAGGATCTCCTGAGGATTTCAGATAGGCCTACATGGCCACATCTCCATCCAACTCATCAGCAGTTACATCAGATTGATAATCCGTTGGTCATTTGGCCAGAGTTTCACACCACACAGAACACAGAACACAGGCCTGCCTGGATTGTTACTTACCCATAGGACAGCCACATATTATATTGATGTCTAGACTCTGGAACAAGGAAGACATTTCTTTTTAACACACACACACACACACACACACACACACACACACACACACACACACACACACACACACACAACACACAACAACACACACACACACACACACACACACACACACACACACACACACACAACAACAACAACAACAACTGAATGAATCTGGTCTACAAATATATATTTTGAGAAGCACAGGCGGTGGTGGCGTTTGTCATTCCTGCAGCTAGAAGCAGATTCCCTATGGAACACTATAATGCACTTTGGACATCATCAACTGTTAAATGCTGTCAGAGCATGTCAAGATTACCCTGTGTACAGTGTAAGGATATATTTGGATAAATCGACTCTTTGATGGGGGTTTTTTCTGAAATGTAAATACGACAGCCTTGTATATTTGTATAAGTCCACCTTGACCAAAATATGCATACATCTGAAACAGTCATACACTCCCCTTATAATCACATTCAGGCTTCTACGCATTGATTTATTGATTGATTCGCAATGATAAATGTCACATTTAAAACTGACCTAAAGTACCTGTTCACTATATAAAAACACTACAAAAAAAATAGGTTTAAGATACTGGGAGGGGGTTATTTGATTTTTAAATGTGCATTTAAAACAGATAAGGCTAAGTACTAAATGGAGCCTAATTATTGCTGAAGACAAAAGTGCCATATATTACAAAACAATGTACAATGTCAATGCTTCACTTTTATATCCAATATCATCTTTTATCATCTCTCACATTCACAATTTTATCCAGTTCAATCAGAGAACAGAGGATCTTTCTAGTGAAAGGTTGTGAATATTTCAGCTCAACAGCCAATTAAATGACACACCTCCCTTCCGTTACAACTGAAGCGGTGCACGATTTTTTTTGTATTGTTTGCAGTTCGGTCCTGGGCTGGCCACTCTGTTTGTTTTCCATTTTCATCAGAAATGTCTGTGTATGGACTGTGTATGAACAGTGGAAAGTGTTTTAAATTGAAATTGTGGACTAATATGTTTCAGTCATATATATATATATATATATATATATATATATATATATATATATATATATATATATATATATATATATATATATATATATATATATATATATATATATATATGATTTTTTCATTTATATTTTTTGGCTTTTTAACCTTAGTTTGATAGGACAGTAAAGAGATGAGAAACATGAGACAACAAATGAGTAGGTTCAAGAAATGACCTCAATGAACTCAACCACATACACCTCGCCCCTCCCGCCTGCTAGTGACCTGTTTAGAAATTAAGATTTGAACGTGATGTGACCGCGGCAAAAATTACAGCCGTGGAGCGTACCGGTACAGTGCTACAGTGACTAGAGTCCTCCGCGGTCTCCATAGCAACAAGCATCAGCATCGTGGGAAGTTGTGAATACAGTCATATAGTCCTGACTATAATAGGCTGTAATACCCCCCACATGAAGGCACTAGCAGCTTCTGTATCAATATGCCACCAGCTGAATAGTCCATCTTTCACCTTGGTGCTTCACACACACACACACACACACACACATACACACACACACACACGCACGCACACAATTGTTGTCTCACACACACACACACACACACACACACACGCACACACACACACACACACACACACGCACACACACACACACACACACACACACACACACACACACACTGACACGTACACAAAAGGAATCATTGTGACTCAAAAACACACAAACACCCACACACACACACACACACACACACACACACACTAAATGGGCATCAGGGTGACTCAGACCCTCTTTTTTGTTTGATCATTTCATGACCATTGTATGTGTTTCCAGGCACGAGATGCACTCACGAGATGACAAGAGCATTATGCGGTATCCATAGGAACAAGCGTCAGCAATGTAGGAACTTGTGAACACAGCAGTATGGTGCAGATAGCCAATCTATAGTCCTAAATCTAAGTAGGCACTTGTGAACACAGCAGTATGGGGCTGATAGCCTATCTATAGTCCTATATCTAAGTAGGCACTTGTGAACACAGCAGTATGGTGCAGATAGCCAATCTGTAGTCCTACAGTATATATCACAGCATATGGTGCTGATAGTCAATCTATAGTCATTTATCTAATTAGGCACTTGTGAACACAGCAGTATGGTGCAGATAGCTAATCTATAGTCCTATATCTCACAGCATATGGTGCAGATAGCCTATCTATAGTCCTATATCTAACAGCAGTATGATAGATAATGCACACCTGTTGCAGTTTATGATAGATAATGCACACCTGTTGCAGTTTATGATAGATAATGCACACCTGTTGCAGTTTATGATAGATAATGCACACCTGTTGCAGTTTATGATAGATAATGGACACCTGTTGCAGTTTATGATAGATAATGCACACCTGTTGCAGTTTATGATAGATAATGGACACCTGTTGCAGTTTATGATAGATAATGCACACCTGTTGCAGTTTATGATAGATAATGCACACCTGTGCAGATAGCTAATCTATAGTCCTATATCTATGTAAGAACAACTCAACTCACCCTCTCCTACCATGTCTCTTTGTTGCATTTACATTCAGAAGAGAAAGTCAATTATGTTATGGGGCCTTTGTGTTATGCTTGACATTTGATATTTTTGTTATAAATTACAGACACAAGTATTCAGCAGTGTCCATATATCAACCCTATATCTATGTTTGTAATGCAAATTTGCACTGTGTTCTCTTTGTTGCATTTTTCAAAGGGCCATGGTAAGTCCCTTTGAAAAAAGCATTTCTGGATGTCGACTGTGTTGCTGCCTCTTTCATTTGATATTTTTGTGTCACTCAAATTACAGACACAAGTTTCAGTTTGTCCATATATCTAGCCCTAAGCATCTATCTATCTATCTCACTGTGTTCCTATACATATATATATATTTCTTTCCATCTATGTATCTAATTGACCCTTATGTCAAAAACATTTTATGTATAGTCGAATGCATTTTTATGCCTTATAGATAAATGTGTGTATGCACTCACTCTGAACCCCACCCCTTGTTTATAGGGTTCTCTAACCCCATCCACGTGTGTGTCTATCTATCTATCTGAACCCCATCTATATATATATATATATATCTTTCTATCTATGAACTATGCCCACCGATGTGTATGCAGGGGGTTATCACCCCACCAGTTTGTGCAGGGGGTTCTGAACCCCACCCGTGTGTATGCAGGGGGTTCTGAACCCCACCCGTGTGTATGCAGGGGGTTCTGAACCCCACCCGTGTGTATGCAGGGGGTTCGTCCCCACCCGGGCATTTCGACCGCAGGGGATTCCCTCGGATGTTACCGTGTGTATACGGTTTTTGATGAATAATTTGTGTGTGTATGCAGGGGCATCTCTACACCCACCGTTTTACTGACATACACAGTTTATGATAGATAATGCACACCTGTTGCAGTTTATGATAGATAATGCACACCTGTTGCAGTTTATGATAGATAATGCACACCTGTTGCAGTTTATGATAGATAATGGACACCTGTTGCAGTTTATGATAGATAATGCACACCTGTTGCAGGTGCATCTCTCACCTTGGCAGCCATGATCATGGAGGACCCCCCCCGGATGCCCAGGATGGGGATGTGCGTCTGGGCGGAGATGAAGTCCAGGATTTGGGCGATGGCCTCCTGGTCGGTGTCGTCGCCGAACACGACGCCCTGAAGCCAGTTCCGCTGCATGAGCATGCAGATGCGGTTGATGATGCTCTTGGGGTCGGTCTCGTTCATGGTGACCAAGTCCACCTTGGGCGGCACGGGCAGCAGCAGGAAGTCCTGTTTGTCCAGGCCGTCGCTTCCCAGCGACATCTCGCTAGAGTTGCCCACGATGATGGCCCGTGCTCATGCTCAAGGCCCTGCGCCAGGCATCATGGGTCCGGCATGACGGCAGCGCTGCTGGAGGTGCTGCTGCTGCTGCTGCTGCTGCTGGAGGTGCTGCTGCTGCTGCTGCTGCTGGAGGTGCTGCTGCTGCTGCTGCTGCTGCTGCTGGAGGTGCTGCTGCTGCTGCTGCTGCTGCTGGAGGTGCTGCTGCTGCTGCTGGAGGTGCTGCTGCTGCTGCTGCTGCTGCTGCTGCTGCTGCTGCTGCTGCTGCTGGAGGTGCTGCTGCTGCTGCTGCTGGAGGTGCTGCTGCTGCTGCTGGAGGTGCTGCTGCTGCTGCTGCTGCTGGAGGTGCTGCTGCTGCTGCTGCTGCTGCTGCTGCTGCTGCTGCTGGAGGTGCTGCTGCTGCTGCTGCTGGAGGTGCTGCTGCTGCTGCTGCTGCTGCTGCTGCTGGAGGTGCTGCTGCTGCTGCTGCTGCTGCTGCTGGAGGTGCTGCTGCTGCTGCTGCTGCTGCTGGAGGTGCTGCTGCTGCTGCTGGAGGTGCTGCTGCTGCTGCTGCTGCTGGAGGTGCTGCTGCTGCTGCTGGAGGTGCTGCTGCTGCTGCTGGAGGTGCTGCTGCTGCTGCTGGAGGTGCTGCTGCTGCTGCTGCTGGAGGTGCTGCTGCTGCTGCTGCTGCTGGAGGTGCTGCTGCTGCTGCTGGAGGTGCTGCTGCTGCTGCTGCTGCTGGAGGTGCT
>NC_063195.1:18258543-18356043 GCF_017589495.1 Alosa alosa
ACCATGGCAACAACAATGCCTGCCACCAGCCAGCAAACAAGAGAGCGAGCGAGCGAGCCTGCCAAAAGTGCAAGAGCCGAGAGAAAACTCCGGAAAAGCGCGCTGCCTGGGTCAAGAGCAAAGCACCGTTGGATTGAGACTCAACATGCCAAGGCTTAACAGAGAGAGCATAATGGGGTCTTCAGGACTCATTTAACCCAGGCAGTGTTCTTGGGTCTTGGGAGTTTTCAGGACTCATTTAACCCAGGCAGTGTTCTTGGGTCTTTGAGATGGAGGTGGATGTGGGGGGTGCTGGATCGAGTGAGGAGAACTGCCTAAATGTTTTTAAAGGAACTCGCCAACTTTTGGGGGAATTAGCTTATTTGTCGACTACCCCTGAGTTAGATAAGAGGATACACACCCTTCTCTTCTCTGTGTTTACAATAACCCAGTCTGAGACTGTTAGCCTAGCTTAGCATAATTGTATACAATAACCCAGTCTGACACTGTTAGCCTAGCTTAGCATAATTGTGTACAATAACCCAATCTGACACTGTTAGCCTAGCTTAGCATAATTGTGTGCAATAACCCAGTCTGAGACTGTTAGCCTAGCTTAGCATAATTAAACGGACGTGGGTTAGACCAGTGAGCCTGTAGCTCCCTTTTATCTTTGGGTGGTGGTGGAGTGAATGAGAGGAAGTACCTGAAAATCATCACTGTGTTAAAAAGTGTTTAATCAGGTGACCCTTGGCTACATCACCTGCTGTCCAATTGGACTGGTTAAAGTGCAATGCAATGGGAGACATACAGTACTGTACAGGGACACAGGGACACACACACACACACACACACACACACACACTCAAAACACAAATACTTTCTCTCTCTCCCACACACACACACACAAATACTTTATCTCTCTCACACACACACACACACACACACACACACACACACACACACACACACACCTTGATAAATATAGCATGAGATCCAGCTAAACTGGAATAATCTGTGTCCATTGTGCCACATTAAAATTACATACCAACCGGCTCCCACCCCCCGACACACATGACACATGTAAGAAACATGAGTTGTGAGGGGAAACACAACTAGATGCCTGCAAGATCATGCACTCACGCTAAGCCACGCTGTTAGATTAAATGAACAGCTCGAGGAGTAAGGCAGGAGAGGGACCACTGATCTACTGGCTCAGAAAATCAGTGTCTAAAACACACACACACACACACACACACACACACACACACACACACACACACACACACACACACACACACACACACACACACACTCTTTAACACAATATTGGCCAGCGAAGCACAACTCCAACCATCCAAATCCCTTAACTGCTCTGTCAATATTTTTAAAGCCATTCAAATGAGCACCGCAACCAATAATAGTGTGGATGGCTATCTATCCTCCAGCTGGAAACCCGTGACATGGTCTATTGATCACTCAGTCAGAGAGACAGAATGAGAGAGAGAGAGTTAAGGAGAAACAGAGAGAGAGAGAGAGAGAGATTCAGAGAGAGAGAGACAGAGAGAAACAGAAAGAGATTCAGAGCTAAGGAGAAACAGGAAGAGAGAGAGATTTAGAGTCAAGGAGAGAGAATGACAGAGAGAGATTCAGTTAGGGAAACGCACACACACACACACACACACACACACTACTACTGTTTTTTTTTATGTGAATAAACTCATGCTCATCCAAACCCACTCTCAGCATGTTGGCCTACCAAACACTCAAAAGAAGAAAAGAATAGCTGGTTCAGACCATTCCACAGTGCAGTGTTTTTGAAGCATATTATAGCCTACTTGCCAAAAAATGGTACTACATTCAGAAATTGATAAAGTGAAACATTCTCTTCTAACAGTCAGATGGCAGTATCCTTTTGATTTCTACATTAGTGATAGAGAAATGCAATTTAGTATTATTATTATTATTATTATTATTATTATTATTATATTATTAATAATAATAATAATAAGAAGAAGAAGAAGAATGTAATGTAATAATATTAATAAGCTTTATTTGTATAGCACCTTTCATACACAGAATGCAGCTCAAAGTGCTTTACATTTGGAGCATGTAACACAATAACAGTGATGACCTGCATCATCCATTGCAGGCCAGTGCAACCACATGGGATGAAGCTGTAGCCCATTGTCTTTATACACTCCCTCTTCTGACTTGTCAAATAGTTTTTTAGATTCTATAATGTAAATAAACACTTTTCCTCCTTTCTACAGTAACACTGTATTTTCCAACGGATCTCTGGGGACTCATGCTGTCATACATTTTTCAATTTACTGAAAAGCCGCCTGCATCAATTACAGGTTTCTTCCGATGGAAAATTACAGTGATTTTACATTATGTAGCATACATGTGGTTTAGTACCAGCGTGTTTATTGCTTCGAATCGACTGCTTGATAATCTAAAAGCGTTTGGAGAGAACCATCCCAGGTAACCTAAACTCCATATCCCTCCACACTCCACCATCCAAAGGTGGTGCTGAGGTGGTGACAGCGTCAGGTGTAGCGGTGTGCGTGAAGGCAGGCGTGTCGATGTAAAAGTGGTGCCTTTAAACTTTTAACACAGAACAGACGCATCTGCCGGCGTTGAGACAGAAATAGTGACATTTCCTTAACCCCACCGCAATCCTCTCGGCGGCTGTCACTCAAGCAAGATTTTGACTGGCAGGTGTCCGCTGGCCCGCTCGGCAGGGGCGCGAAAGGAGCACGCCGCTGCAGAGACGACACGCGATGAGTGACAGGGGGGTTGCAAGTGCAAAGAGAGATGCCGTTATCGAGGAATCTGTAGTCTGCCCTGGTCAATGAAATGTTTATCTAATCTGCTAATCTGTCCTCTTTTCTCTCTCTCTCTCTCTCTCTCTCTCTCTCTCTCTCTCTCTCTCTCTCTCTCTCTCTCCCTCTCTCTCTCCAAAAGTTTGAAGAACATCAATGTCTTTTGTGGATTAGAATGTGGATTCAAACATACACATATACACGCACACACGCAGGCAGGCAGGCAGGCAGGCACGCACGCACACTTTAAAGGAAGTTCATAAAAGAAATGAACAGCAAATCTTACAAGTCATAATAAGCAGCACAGTCGTCCTCCGTTCCTCTTACCTTGAACATTGTCAGCCCAACTCTCACCACGTCTGCTCAGTTCTGGCATGGTGCTGTGGACTGGATCTCCTCTCGACCTTTCATATCCTCGAGTGGAAGGATGAAGAAACGCAGAAGCCACGTAAAAACGAGAGCAGCAGAGATCAGTTTTTGAAAAAAAGAGAGAGTGAGAGGCGACACAAAACCACAGGAAGAAGAGGTTTCACCAGGCAGCCAGGAGCACGGAGGGGAAATCAGTTCACTGTGAAAATGTGTTGTGGCTATCTCAAGTTCAACGTCAGTGACGTTTACACGCAGAGGTTTTTGAAGTTCTTCGCTCCTGTCTTGTCGCTGGGAATCCTGAGTGACAATGGATTCTTGTCGGTCTCGTAAAGAAAAAAAAAACGCTAAGGAAAAATATTGAATGTTCTTCGGAAGCATAAAAAACAGTCGCACAATAGAATGCAAAACTCTGGTCCAGATTTTTTTTTACAAAAATTCAAACCTTTGTCCACACCTGGTTTCTTTAGGCTCCAACCCAAAAAAAGGTCAGTTTAATACGGTGTCACGACTTCATCAATGACTAAAATTTTCCCAGAGCTAAGCAGAGTTCAGTGAATCACAGCAGGTAAACGGTGGTGATGAGCCAAGGTTGGCAGTCTTTGTTTCTTACAGAGTTCAGTCCAATTTGCTACCAGTCTACCAGTTCTTCAATGGGATTCAGTGTCGTTGTCAAGGGAGAATCGTTGACTGAGATGTGATCTCAGAAGCTATGCTTGAATGTTCTTCACCTAGTCCCTAGGCTTTGGTGGTCTCCAAGCAGTTTTGACGTTTTAACTGTGAAGGGAAAAAGAAAAAAAAAGATGTTTAGCATAACTTAACAAAATCATCACTGAGCAGCACCGGTGAAGCTAGTGGCTACATATAGGCTAGCTGTGATTATGTTGCGTTGCATTTTTACCACAGAAATAAATATTCACTCTCATTCTCTCTCTCTCTCTCTCTCTCTCTCTCTCTCTCAACAGAAGTGATAAAAAATGGGTTAGCCATTACTCCTCATTCTCTGAAACAATTGCTTCACCCCCCCCCCCCCATAGACCCTTTCAAGCGAGTTCCATTATCAGCATCATAGTTGGCCCCACAAGGCTTCCGTTTTAACATTCCATATGTTATCTTAATGCAGAGGAAGTAGATTGGGACCCAAATAGAACGTTCAAGCATTGTTTTTGTTTTTATTCACCTTATTCAGCCCCACCCATGTTTTAAAATTCCACGTTGTCTTTAAACTTCCGGTCGGCTAGCTAAGTCTAGTTAGCTTCATTGGGATAACACGGCAGAAGAGGATAGAGAGGCTAACTTACAGAACAGCCGCTCCAAAGTCAGTTTTTTCCTAACTTCAGATAGGAAAGCTGTATAACAGAAATGTCTTAAGTCACCAAAATCCTAAATAAACGTTCCTAACTTTAGGATGACCCATAATATATGATGCCAGTCATCTCGATAGAGCTCTGCTATCTCAATGTATCACAATGGATGTACTGCTCAATCGGAAGTTCGGAGACAATGTGGGCAAAGCTAGCACCCCCATGTTTGCGCGCGGAATAAGGTGATTTGTTGAAAGGGTCTATAAAAAAGATGCAAGACTGAATGCATAGGCTATACACAATACTCCATATGGCAATATGGCAACATGTCCATGGTAGAACTTGCCAACTGCACCCTGGAGCCAAAGTGACGGTGGATGCTAAATTATTCATTTAGATCTGGATCACAGATCCTACTCAAAGCTGAACTATATTCAAAAGTTCTTGCTTTTCATACGTTCAAGAGATTTAAGGGCACCCACTGATGTGATGACAAACTATAAAAGTTTCCGAAGAGCACAGGCGTTAAATGGGCATACAAGTGCCTAAACGTGGTGGTGTGTCAAATGCAATTTGCTGAATTCAGTCTTTTATTGTGTGTGTGTGTGTGTGTTAGAGTGTAGGCCTACTGTAAATGCAAAAGAGATGAAAGGTTCTCCACCAGAAAGCTAATGTCACGCATTGTGAGGCTCATGAATATTACTGTGCACAAGGTAGAATCTTTACTCACTTGGTCCCACTTTTGGTCTCTTCATTTGAGCACACATATCATTTCATTTGATTGACAGATTTGGCAAATAGGACAGAGACAGAGAGACAGGGAATGACGTGACAACCATGTAAAAAAAAAAAAAGAATAACAAGAAGGAAAAAATACGAAAGGCACAAGACAAGATTTCAAGGGGACACACGGACAAACTTGGTCCAGTGGAACAAATAGATGAAAATATATCAGTTTTTGTTGTTGTTATTAAAGTTTTTTTTGTTCATGTACGCATTTTTTTTTGTTATTCAAGAAAAGGGAAGAAAAAAACTCATCAAACTGTGAGGCTTTTTTGGGGGGAAGGGAGATATGCTTCTCTCGACAGATCTCATCCAACCAGAATCATCTGGAAGTGTCATGGTGCGTTGATCTGAGATGGCACAAGCGTATGGAGAAGTGGGCTGATCAGTGATGGAAGTGACAATTTGATATGGATTTTATTGACTTCGCCCCTCAAGTCTCTCTCACGGCCCTCAGTCAACCCGGTTGGTGGAGAAAACATCATTAGACGTCTGCCACAAAAGACGCAAAAAAAAAAAACTAAGAGTAAGTGTGACGGGTCGAGGAAGAGAGTGAGAGACAAGAGAATGAGAGAAAGGATGACAAAAGATAAGGAACAGGGGGGGTGGTGGTGATGTGTGTGTGTGTGTGTGTGTGTGTCAGAGTGTAGGCCTACTGCGAGATGGTAAGATGTTGGTGGCTCTCACATTTCTAGGATATCAGTGTCCATATCTGTCCATATCTCGCTAGCCTGGTCCCACTGCAAGTCACACACACACAGAAGCACACACATTAAAATCCGCCATATAGTCTCCCCACGTTGGCCTATACCACACGTGTTAAATATAATCTTTCCTTAAATGCATGGATTTACAGTTTATAGGAGGCATATGTGACCCGAAGACAATGGTGTACAGATTTTTTTTGGTGTGCTTATGGATTACAAGGAAGTTATAGGCATTACAGAGATTACTTAGATTGTGGAGTCAAATCGGAGAAATGCATGAGAATAGGAAACAATGGGTTATGAATCACTGTAGGCATTAAAAACCATCCTCCAACTGACGTGTGAACGTCTGTGTGTGTGTGAGCGTGTGTACGTCTGTGTGAGTGTGAGTGTGTAAGCGCAAGCACTGTCTAGAGAGAGCATGAAAAGCAGAGTGAAGGAGAGAATGAACGAGTAGAACGATGACCACACAAACAAACTTAAGGCTTCCTTAACCTCCACTAACTGATCAAAAAGAACGAAAACACAAGGGTGGGGGAAACAGCCGTACCGAAAGATAAATACCACAAAGTAGCGACAACGAATAAAAGTTAGGCCCCCGCAAACTTCCGTCTCTTTTCCTCTTTTCCGTGTCTTTTTTTCATCACGTCATCCCATAAAGTCACACCTTTGGGTTTGGACGGATCGGTTCTAAAACATACACTTGCCCGTGTATGCTTTTACGCAGAGTCGCTCTGTCCGGCGGTAAATCCTTCACAGAACCTCAGAGGAACCGCGTATCGAACTGATGTTCGAAGTTGTGCTTTGTCAGAGTTCAGGCGACTTCAAATGGTGTCGAAAGAGCTGGTTGTTTTTGGCAAGGCGGAGGGAGGGAAATGAACAGTGCTGTGTGTGTGTGTGTGTGTGTGTGTGTGTCTGTGTGTGTGTGTGTGTGTGTGTCTGTGTGTGTGTGTGTGTGTGTGTGTGTGTATATGTATGTGTGTGTGTGTGTGTGGTGTGTGTTTGTCTGTGTGTGTGTGTGAGTTTGTGTGTGTATGTATGTGGTGTGTGTGTGTATGTGGTGTGTGTGAGTTTGTGTGTGTGTGTGTGTGTATGAGGTGTGTGTGAGTTTGTGTGTGTGTATGTGTATGTATGTGTGAGTATTAATGTGTGATGTAAAGACGGTCTGACACTGTGCTGAGAGGAGACATAGAGAGACACAAAGTGACAGAGAAAAGAGAGAACGAGAGGGAAGGCATCACAAAATGGACGTGATGAGGGGTTTTTTGTTCACACTTTTATACAACAGGGAAGAGAAGGAGAGAAGTTTTGGGAGGAGGATGAAAGGATGAATGGAGGATGGGAGGGGAGGAGAGGAACAGGTGTGGGCGGAGGGTGACACCGAACTGTCGTCAGAAAAGAGGGAGAGTTTCCCCCCTCATGCATGCGTGTGTGTGTGTGTGTGTGTGTGTATGTGTGTGTGTTTTTTTTTTCCCATGTAGACACAAGGTACACACAAACACACACACACACACACACAGACAGGTAGACAGACACTAAACAGTCATTAACCTACCTAGTGGGACCGAAAAAGCAGCTGGAGGAAAAAAAGCAATCGGATAACTCTGGAACGAGAGATGAAACGCCAGGAGAAGAGGAAGGAATGAATGAACGAACGAAGAAAGAGGTGAAGAAATGGTAGAAGAAAAAACTGCAAAGAAGAATATATATATATATATATAGTATTTCTTAAGATTCCGACAGATTTTTAGTCAACCTGGAAGGTGAGAGATAGAGGAAAGAGAGAGAGAGAAAGAGGGAGGAATTGCAATGGTGGTCCTAAAAGCCAAGAGAGAGAGAGAGAGAGAGAGAGGGAGGAATTGCAATGGTGGTCCTAAAAGCCAAGAGAGAGAGAGAGAGAGAGAGAGAGATGAAGAGAAAGAAAGGAAGAACAGAGCAAAGGCGACACGAGAGAAGTGAGGAGGCAGCGTGTGAAATGGAGGGGAGTAAAAAAAAGAAAGAGGGAAGAAATAAAAGAATGAAAGAAAACAAAAAAAATAACTCCCCTCCTCTCTCTTTTCTTTCTTTCTTTCTTTCTTCCTCTCCTCCTCCTCTCTCGCTGGTCATAAATAGACAAAATTGTAGACCATGTAGATGGAGAAGTAGATGAGCAGGCAGATGATGGAGAGAGCGAACAGATGAAAGGATGACGCGCCGCCCAGCACGACAATCAGGAAGAAGAAAAAGACGAAACGAAAGAAAAAAAAGCTTAATAGTCCTTCCATATCCGTCTTTTCTTCCTTTTCCCCTCCTCTCTCTCTTTCTCTGTCTCTGTCTCTTTTCTTTATTTCTCTTTCTTTCTCTTGTTCTCTCACTCTCCTTTTTTTTTGGAGGCGGGGGGTGCTCTAGGCAGGTGGAGGGAGAGTTGTTAGCTTTATTTCGTCTCTTCGCTCTTTCAGCAGTGAGTGGGGGGTCTTCTTCATGCCTGTTCTCTTCTCCCCTACCCCTGCTGTGTTCTTTTCTTTAAAAAAGAAAGAAAAGGGAAAAAAAAACAGAGGGATCCGTTGAAGGGAGAGAGAGAAACAGAGGTGAGCCCGTCTCATCTGCCGGTGAAGAGAGGGAGAACGAGTGAAACGTGTTGAAGTGGAGAAGCTGGCTGCTCTAGCGATCAGCGCTGCCTGCCTAAGAATGCCAAACCGCATCTGTGGATTCACTCGCTCTCTCCCTCCCTCCCTCAGTCCTTCCCTCCCTCCCTTTCTCACTCTCTCTCTCTCTCTCCCTCAGTCTCTATCTATCTCTCTCTCTCTCCTCCCCCTCCCTCTGAGTGAGACAGATCAAGTGGGAGAGAGACTGAATGTGAAGCGGAGGGGAGGGGAGGAGACTTGTGGAATAGTTTGGATGCTGAGAGATGGGTCCCTCTACAGGTGTAAAGAGAGAACTGGAGCTCAAATAGTGAACTAAATGATCAGTAAAGAGAGAACTGGAGCTCAAATAGTGAACTAAATGATCAGTAAAGAGTGAACTGGAGCTAAAACAGTGAACTAAATGATCAGTAAAGAGAGAACTGGAGATAAAACAGTGAACTAAATGATCAGTAAAGAGAGAACTGGAGATAAAACAGTGAACTAAACGATCAGTAAAGAGAGAACTGGAGATAAAACAGTGAACTAAATGATCAGTAAAGAGAGAACTGGAGCTAAAACAGTGAACTAAATTATCATTAAAGAGAACTGGAGCTCAAACAGTGAACTAAATGATCATTAAAGAGAGAACTGGAGCTCAAACAGTGAACTAAATGATCAGTAAAGAGAGAACTGGAGCTAAAATAGTGAACTAAATGATAAACAAACAAGAGCCAGAATGGCTAACAAAGGAATAATTGAATTCCTAGACCTGCAGCCTGCAGCTAGGTCATCCCATGGTGGAAGCTGTGAACATTCAGAATTCATTCAGCCCCTTCGAGGAACGTTTTGAACATTGTGATGAGTATGTTTAGATGGACATTAATATTCCAATATTACCCGGGTTAAGACCGTATTCAGAATAAGACACTGTAAAAACAACATTTTCCGATTGCCTTAACGTAAGATCATACTCAGAATAAGCACTAACCGAAGTAAGATATGTGGAGTATTCTGATCTTATTCACAATATTGAGGTAGCCTACGTTCTAGACATGTAAACACTTTATTCGCAATATGACGTCGTAATGGAATATTCATGGTATTTTGCAACAATTAAGCACAGCATTATGGTAAATATCAACAAACTTTTCGACGGCCCATGACATTTTTTTTCTGTCGCAACCTTCTGGCGGCAAAGTATCAAAGAGCGGTTCAGAGCGGAGCTTCAGAAAAGATGTGGGGAATAAGGAAGAAAGAAATAAAAGAATGAAAGAAAACAAAAAAAATAACTCCCCTCCTCTCTCTTTTCTTTCTTTCTTTCTTTCTTCCTCTCCTCCTCCTCTCTCGCTGGTCATAAATAGGCAAAATTGTAGACCATGTAGATGGAGAAGTAGATGAGCAGGCAGATGATGGAGAGAGCGAACAGATGAAAGGATGACGCGCCGCCCAGCACGACAATCAGGAAGAAAGTAGCTGCGTTTTGGGACGAGGAAGAAACATATGTAGGCCTAAGACACAGTACTGGCATTAGTGGCTTAGGTAGGTCAAATATAAGACTCTTTTCCTCAGTGGTTCCTTGTTGGTGGAATGAGTTGCCCAGTGCTCTCCGTTCCTGTGATAGCCAAGTTTTGGGCCTTTCAAGAGGGGTCTAAAGGCATATCTGTTCAACATGCACTTATTTTATTAAGCGTTTTTTATGCGTCATGGTTTGTATATTAGTAATTTTCATAAGGCTATTGATTGAATTGACATTGTTGTTTATTATGGCTATTCTCCTTGATGTAGTCTTGAGAACTTTTTAAACTGTTTACTGTTTGTATGTCGCTTTGGACAAAAGCGTCTGCTGAATACCATAACCATAACCAAAGGTAGTGATAATGAAAACATTCAGGGAAGGAACTTTTAGAACTTTGATAAAGTCGTTATTAATCAGAATATGCTGTGTGACCATCTGATCTATAAGTTCTTTATAGATCAGTGTGTGTGTGTGACATGTAAATGGGAATATGAACAAAATATTATAACAACTCATGTAAACACCATATTCGCAATATGAATGTCTATGTAAACATACTCAATGCAAGATTAAAAAATTCAGTTAGAATGTTTACGCTCCAACAATCTGGTCACACCAGTGACGAAACCTGCCAAAGGGCTGGATTAACCCTATAACTTACTTTAACAGAGGACTAACACTGCTTTGTGATGGAAGACGTGAAAATTCAGAAATCACTTAGTCGCTACAAGAGTTCTGAACATTCAATAAAATAGAATCTGATTTCCTTAACAATGTAAGATTCTAAAAGGATTTCATGAACCCACATTCCTTCTTGTGGTACTGATGTGACATTACTTGCTAGTGTTGAATTCAGTTGTCCAAATGCTTCTTGTAACACTTGGGTTTACTCTCACAAGAGAGGACTGAGAGGGAGCTGTCATCTCTCATATCTGTGTATATTAAGCCTGTAAAGCAGGGGTCTCAAACTCAAATGAGCTGGGGGCCACTGCTCCCAACGTCATCTGATTGGAGGGCCGCGTCAGTGTTAAAGAATAATACAAAAAAGAATGTCTATTTCCTAAAATGCAATGTTTTTTTTCAAATACTGTATTTTCAAATACAAAACTGCAAACAGAAAGTGCAAGTCTTTTTATCTACTTTTAGACACCTGTGCTATAAAATAATGATAAAATTAATATAAATACAAATTATGAAAAGAATCAAAAAAGCCATGGTGTTGTTTCAAAAATGGTCATGACTTATTTAAACCTGATAGTCAAAAGGCATGGCTTGAAAGTGGTCAAGATAGTCAAAAATGTAAAATGTGGTCAGAGATAGTCAGAGAAGTTCTACTGTAAATGTAAAAATCTTTGAGTATAAACAAAAAGTTTATGAAGGGGTAAATTTACCCATCTAATTTGCCACTGGATGGTAAGCACCTCAAATTATGCACCTTTCAGTAAATACTGGATGTTGAACTATTTGAGCAGGTTAACTTTCTTTTTGTCATATTACCCAAATAACAAATTAACAGGAAAACAGTAGGCCTAATAGTAAACTATTACTAGCCTGTTCCACAAACCGTTATTATAGGTCTACAATAAAGTAGCCTAGTCAAATCAGTTCCTATCGCGGGTGACTTTGTAGTTCTTCAGAGCTGTCTGTACCACGTCCATTATGGACACTAACATCACGATTACCACTGCCACCTCGAGCTATTTGGGCAAAGGGTCGAAATAAGCATGGTATGCTTAGTGGACACCGTCGTACGCAAAGACGCACCTCCATTCACAGACGCACCGTGACTATCACTGTCAATAGACGATCGATCATAATATAATCTCCAAAAGGCAGATATTCTCCTTCAGAATCAGAATAGGTGAATAGCATAGCCTACCCAAGACTTCATCACACGTGAACGTTTTTTCAACATTTGGTGTAGGCCTATTTCTGCTTCAATTTGTGCAAAACTATGGCCTGCATCGTTTCCGCGTCATTAAACAAATGCACGTCTTCATGTTTCTCGCGTGTAGGCTAACTGTATTTCCTGAAAACTGTGTGCAGCGATTTTGGGCTTGAATCAAGCTCTGGATGTCTAGCAACTAGTGGAGGAGAGTACAAATGAGATTTGTTACCGTACTTGGATCTATCGTCTATTTTAATCAGTTTCGTTGTTTGTCGCAATTAAAAATACCCTCAGGGGCCGAATTACATTATTATTTTGAAATAGGCCGCGGGCCGGAATTGGGCCGGGCGCGGGCCGGGAGTTTGAGACCCCTGCTGTAAAGAATATTTGTAGACTTCTGCTCTCTCTTTGTGCCATCATAGCATATCCCTTTCTTTCTTACACACACACACACACACGCACATACAAATATACACAAAAATAAGGTACGTATCTACCCATCTGTTGATGTTGACTGGCGTGGATCAATGTTAGACCAGCAGCAGCTGCTATCTCAGTTACTGCTCTCAGGTTTCTTTTGATCTCTTTTTCCCCCCTGGCACCTGTCCTTGCGTCTGCCCTCCTTTGTTCAACTCTTGTCCGTAAGAAAAACCTTGCACATCTTGGAAAGAGACAGATTTACCATTAACACAAAGTGTGAACAAGAAACCCTGACAGAAGTTCAAACCTGGTAGCTGACACACTGGATAAGACAACATGACACTTCTAAATCACAGAGCCGATGGAAGAGCAGTGAAGAGCACTGCTGCCATCTCGTGGTCAAAGTAGTAGGATACACAGTGACCAGAGAACGAGAAGCCTCGGGGTAGGCTACATAGAATGTCCGTTGTTATCTAACTAACCAACTAGTAACGACAAATACTCCGATAGCGACGTGCATGTTAGGTAATGCTTATTTAACAGTCAACATAATGTTTTATTAGCATGTAAAGTCCAAACTTACAAAAAGTCACAGCTGCCATGTTACTCTACCAGTAGGCCATGTAGCCTACTCTCAAGAAGACTGCGAGCTACAAACAAAATAGACTTGGACATTTATCAATTCTAACAGGTAATAAATGGAAAATATAGCTTATCTTTGACCATTATCTGAAATACTCTCATATATACTGTAGTAGACATTTCACAGCATTGGATAGTTGGGCTAACTAGAAAGTAGGCTACAATAGCCTAGCTAGCGAGCAGATTTGTTCTTCGAGGACAAATAAATCTCTAACTAAACCATACAAGGATTTCCACCTAGAATATTGCTTTTATGCAAAAACATAGAATATTGTCTGATTAAATTGGTTTGTATTCACAATGCGAATGTGTTTAACAAAGCTGTCCTATAGCACGCATCAGTTAAAAGTGCAACTTGTGTGGTAGGATACGACATTGCCAGTCTGATGCACATGGCCTAGGCTAAAGTTGGTTGTAGTTTATTACAGCCTACACCTAGTTGGGGATATTACCTGAAATGTGTCATGTACTACAGCAGAATAAATACAATTACATTTATGTATTAATGTTTAAATGTATCAAAACATAATTTAAATGTATGTATATGTGTGCGATATCGGCTAACTGTGATTAATTCATGAGGCGAATTCTGTCGGACGGGCTGTTGATCAGCGTCAACAACAGCGACCACTAGGAGATGTTGCTCACTCGTATGCCCTATGTTGTGACTGAGAAGGGTTTAAGCAAGAGTGCAATCTAGGCACTCCAAAATGTAAGAAAATGAAAAAAGGAAAACGGACAGAAATGTTTAAAAGACTCTAATGTAGGCTAGTGGCTAAATCATCAAAAAGCTGGTAGGGGCCTATGGTTTGACCAGTGATGGTCTTCCACAGATCTTACAAAAAAATAAATAAAATTATAATAATAATTTTCCCATTGTGTATAAGCTATATGGTAATAATGTAATAATGCAATAATATGGGTAACAATTACAGTATTACTCTTTTAATGATTAATTACAATACCGTAACATTGTAATGTTTTCATGAGATCTCACATGAGCACAGAGACCCACAGTTTAATGAGTCATGTGATCTACACCAGTCCCCCAACAGGAAACGTCTGGCCCATGTCCAAAGAATGGATCCGTTCTTGGGTTTGTGAGGCACAATGGTGTCTCAGTGGCCTGCAGTAGCTGAAGCCTATCTTTGAAGCTGTGCTTCAAATTTAACTTGACTCTAAGAAACACTTGGAAGTGTGAGAGAAACACAGAAGGCAGGACACAGGGGAGACCAGGGGCTGGATCACGGCTAATATCTAGGGGTGGGCGATATCAAAGTCAGCTTTATCAAAGTCAGCTTTATTGTCAATTTCTTCACATGTTCCAGACATACAAAGAGATCGAAATTACGTTTCTCACTATCCCACGGTGAAGACAAGACATATTTTACCAATTTTAAGTCCACAGACAAACATAACATTCAAGTAAACAAAAAAGTAAGTAAATAAGTAAATAAGAGGGCACATATAATAATGAAAAAATAAGAGCAGCAAAATTTTGTTGAAATTGTGCATAGACAGTCAATAAAAACTAGTGCAAAGTCAGGCCAATAAGAGGGGTTGGGTAGTTCTGTTTGACCTGAGTAATGAAGAAAGTGGCATAGTGGTGCAAGTTATGTAAGAGCAGCAGAAGTGTTGTGTTTTTCAGGACAACAACACCAAGTTGTAAAGTGTACAAGTGTGCAAGTGTTCAAGTGTGCAAGTGGAGAGTGCAGGCAGGCCATTGTGGGTCCAATGTCCAGGATGTTATGTAGCTGAGGGTGGAGGGGGAGAGGAGGGAGAGAGTTCAGCATCCTTACAGCTTGGTATATGAAGCTGTTGGTGAGTCTGGTAGTGCTTGGGAGCCGCGGGCTTCTGTACCTCTTCCCAGAGGGCAGTAGATCAAACAGATTGTGAGCCGGGGTGACTTGCATCACTCACAATTTTGGTCGCATGTATATGGGTGAGGTGGGTGGTGTAAATGTCCTTCAGGGAGAGGTGAAGCACCAATGATCCTTCCAGCTGTGTTCACTATGCGCTGCAGGGCTTTCCTGTTGTATTCAGTGCAGCTTCCATACACAGCTGATACAGCTGGAGAGGATGCTCTCAATGGTGCCTCGGTAGAATGTGGTCATGATGGCTGGTGGAGCACTTGCTCGCCTGAGTTTCCACGAGGAAGTACAGGCGCGCCTGAGCTCTCTTCGCCAGTGATGCAGTGTTGGTGGTCCAGGAGAGGTCTTCGCTGATGTGCACCCCCAGGAATTTGGTGCTGCTCGCTCTCTCCACCACAGCACCGTCGATGGTCAGTGGCAGGTGTTGGGTGTGACCTCTCCGAAGTCAACAACAATCTCTTTGGTCTTGCTGACGTTCAGCAGGAGGTTGTTGTCCCTGCACCACGTGGTCAGATGGTCGACCTCCAACCTGTATTGAGTCTCGTAAGCCCTTGGTGATGAGACCCACCAGAGTTGTGTCGTCAGCAAATTTCACTATGTGATTGTTGCTGTAGGTTGCAGTGCAGTCATCGTCAGCAGGGTGAAGAGCAGGGACTGAGCACGCAGCCTTTGGGGGCCCCGGTGCTCAGTGTGATGCTGCTTGAGGTATTGTTGCCAACACGCATTTTCTACTTGGGGCCTCTGACAGAGGAAGTCCAGTAGCCAGTTGCAGAGGTAGGTACTGGAGTCCCAGTTTGTCGAGGTTTGCAGATGAGTTGTTGTGGTATTATGGTGTTGAATGCAGAACTGAAGTCTATAAACAGCAATCTCACATATGAGTCTCTTTTTTTTCGGTGGGTGAGGGCTGGGTGGAGGGCAGAGCAGATTGCATCCTCTGTAGACCGCTTGGCTCGGTATGCAAACTGGAAGGGGTCCAGGGTGGGGGGAATGGCTTTGATATGTGACATGACAAGCCGCTCAAAAGCACTTCATGATGATGGGTGTCAGTGCCACAGGGCGGTAGTCATTGAAGCAGGATGGAGCAGTTTTCTTCGGCACAGGTATGATGGTGGCAGCTTTGAAACATGATGGGACGATGGCTTGCTTCAGGGAAGTGTTAAAGATGTCTGTGAAGACATCCTTAAGCTCCCTGATATGGACAAAAAATAATATCTCGATATTTTTGTGATTTTGACGATAACGATAATTAGTCGATATCCTTTAAAAAAAATAGTAAAAGTCTGAGTTACTTTACAGCTCATTATTTATGAATAGCATCAATACAATAATAACCAATAACCTAACCTGTGACTTTTTAACCAAATCAACCAATTGTCACTCTATGAAGCTGAAGTTTCGATGTAGTCACTAACGTTGTAGTCACTAACGTTTCGATGTAGTCACATCTTCATCAGAGTCCTCAAGGAGTCCTCAAGGACTCTGATGAAGATGTGACTACATCGAAACGTTAGTCGTATGTTCTGCACCTTGTACTAAATAAATAGAAAATTAAGAAGACATCTGAGCTGCACCGGCGTCTCTCCTTCTCTCTACACTTATTCAATTTTTGGCTCACCCAATATTATTACGTAGAGCAGTGGTTCTTAAACTGGGGGTCAGGACACCCAGGGGGGTCGCCAAACATATTGAAGGGGTCGCGAAATGATTTGCATGATTTGTCTGGACATTTTGCTAAAGGTTTTTAGTCAAAGGCTGCCATTGACATAAGGCCTTTATGATGATGGTGTTGATAGCCTACCTATGAGAGACGACATTTTCTGCCTTTGCTTCCAATGCCCATCTCACAACATTTCGAAACCAAATTCCGCCGGTTAGAGAGAAGGGGGTCGCAACGTTTTTTGTGGGGTCGACTCGCCAGACAAAAAGTTTAAGAACCACTGACTTAGAGCTCTGTCCGAGCACAATGTTGGTCTTTGTCACGTTTTCATTCATAACGGTCCACTTCGTTACTCCCAGTGTGATCGCCCAATTGTGGGTAAAATTAATTGTACTGGCACTAATCTGCAGTTGTCCATCCCTGATGGATTATAAACTACAGTACAGCTGTCTTTGGAGGTAGACTACAGTAGCCTTGAAATACCCTAAATATCAGTGGTACTCCTTACTGACACAAGTTTCTTGTTGAAACCTGGCTGACTTCAGACAGCGAAGCTGTTCTTGTTGAGACTTGTCCCCCAAATTATGATTTCTTCCACTCAATTAGACAAGGCAAACGAGGTGGTGGAATTGCCTCCATTCTCTCAAACAAATATAGTTGCACACGAGTCAACTTTGGCGAATTCGCTTCCTTTGAGTATATTGCCCTCACTCTGAAGGCTGATCCAGCTGTACTTCTATTAACCTTATACCGCCCTCCTAAACTATGGACAGGCTTTCTCGACCAGTTTTCTGAACTTATGTCGCTCATCATCACTAGCTATGATCGGATAATTGTAAATGGCGACTTCAATATTCATGTCAATAAGACAACTGATGCTAAAGCCAGTAAGTTCCTTAATGTGTTGGACAGTTTAGAGCTAAAGCAGCATGTTACAGGACCCACCCACAACCTTGGCAACACCCTCGATCTAGTCATTTCTAGAGGGATAGAAGTCACAGACTTATCAGTAAATGATATAAATATGTCTGATCATCATTGTGTATCTTTTAATATAGTACTACATACTCCAAAAATTCATCCCGAAATTGCAATCAAATCATGACTCTTGGACATTAGAGCAGAACAGCAGTTCATAGCTCTTATAGACTCCACAAATTTAGATATTTTACATCATCCCATTGATCAAATGGTAGAGGCTCTAAATCGTGAATTAGGCGCTCTGCTTGACAGAGTGGCACCCTTAAAAACTAAAAAAAGGCCCTGTAGCAAACTGACACCTTGGATGAACGAAAATATCCATGATCTAAAAAGATCATGTAGGAAAGCTGAGAGAACATGGAGAAAAACTAAGTTACAGGTTCACCGTGCCATTCTAAAAGAAAAATTGCAAATTATAATAGAGCTATTCGAATGAGAGGAGGAACCACTTCTCTAAGGTAATTGCTGAAAACAGTGGAAACTCTAGGGTGTTGTTCTCTACCATTGATAGGCTATTGCATCAAACACCTTTTGATACACTCAGCCAGGCATCCTCTCTAAGATCGCGAGAAGAATTTGCAGACTTCTTCAAAAACAAAGTCATTTCTATAAGGGAGGCTATTGGTAACACAAGTAATATGTTTGATAGTACACCCAAAAACAGCCCCCAAAATAAGGTCCTTTAGCACTTTTATCTTCTGAGCTTGGTAAAATTATAACTCAAACCATCTCCTCAACATGTGTTTTAGATCCAATCCCTACTACATTCCTCAAAAAAGTATATGATAGCTTAGCTCCCTTTTTTCTCAAGGTAATAAATACCTCATTAGAAACAGGTATATTTCAACTGCTTTTTTTAAAAGATCTTGTGAAACCTTTACTTAAAAAGTAAAATCTTGACCATACCAATCTGAGCAACTACAGGCCTATATCAAATCTATCGTCAGGTTTGAGCAAAATACTTGAAAATGTTTGTAATCAGTTAAATACCTTCCTCAACGAAAACAGTATCCTTGAAAAATTCCAATCAGGTTTTAGATCAAATCACAGCACAGAAACGGCTCTAGTAAAAATAGTCAATGATCTCAGACTAGCTACCGACTCAAACAAAGTCTCAATCCTTATTCTTCTGGATTTGAGTGCGGCATTTGACACCATTGATCATAGCATCCTAATTCACCGCCTTGCATTAAGTGGGTGGGTCTCTCTGATAATGCTCTAAACTGGTTTCAAACCTACATTACTGGCAGAGATTTTTATATCAGTCTAAGAGATCATGTATCTGAAAACATGACTTGCCTTTTGGTGTGGCCCAGGGGAGCTGCCTTGGTCCCCTGCTATTTTCTCTATATATGCTTCCATTGGGAAACGTCATAAGTCAGCATAATGTAAACTTCCACAGCTACGCAGATGATACCCAATTGTATATCTCTGTGGAGCCAACTAACCCAGATGGCCTTTGCTCCCTCACTGCATGCCTAACCTCCATTAATCAGTGGATGAGCAAAAACTTTTTGAAACTAAATGATGACAAAACAGAGGTACTTCTGGTTGGACCAAAACTAAAGCGAGATATTATTCTTAGTAATCTGGGGAACTTGGCACACCAGGTCAAATCAAAAGTAACAAGCCTCGGTGTCATCCTAGATGCAGAGTTAAGTTTTAAGCCCCATATCAGTAAAGTTACTCAGACTATTTCCACTTGAGAAACATTGCCAAAGTGCGGCCCTTCTTAACTCAACAAGATGCAGAAAAACTAATTCACGCCTTTATCACTAGCAGGTTAGACTACTGCAATGCACTTTTCACTGGTCTTCCCAAAAAACATCTAAAGAAATTGGCACTCATACAGAACTCTGCGGCTAGACTTTTAACTAAGACTAAGAAGAGAGAACACATCACCCCTGTGTTGGCTGAACTGCACTGGCTCCCTATTTCCTATAGAATTGATTTTAAGGTTATGTTAATTACTTACAAAGCTCTGAATGGCATAGCACCTTCATATATCTCTGAGCTTTTAATATCTTATCAACCACAAAGGAAACTTAGATCATCCAATTCTAATATTTTAATCGTACCCAAAGTGCTCCACAAACAAAGTGGAGAAGCTGCGTTTATCCATTATGCCCCCAAACTATGGAACACCCTGCCTCTGTACATCAAGCAGGCGAGTTCAGTAAATATTTTTAAAAAAGATCTGAAAACATACCTGTACAGGAAAGCTTTTAGTTAACTCATCTTATCCTGTAGACTACATTTTCAGATTATTCTACATCTGCTACTATTGGAGGGCTTAGCCAGCCAGAAGCAGATGGGCTCCCCTATTAAGTCAGGTTCTGCTCAAGGTTTCTTCCTGGAATATGGGAGTTTTTCCTTGCCACAGTTGCCATATGGCGTGCTTGTGGGGGGTAAGAGGGTTAAGGCTGCCAGTCTTATGACATGTCATTTTCTATATTT
This sequence comes from Alosa alosa, assembly GCF_017589495.1. Lineage (NCBI taxonomy): Eukaryota > Metazoa > Chordata > Actinopteri > Clupeiformes > Clupeidae > Alosa > Alosa alosa. The sequence continues at coordinate 18,278,543 of NC_063195.1, forward strand.
TTGATATGTTGCTGAGTAGATCATAAACAGCAAAGAAAAGTGATTGATAATGACTGACTGACTATTATTGTGTTACATGCTTCAAAGGTAAAGCACTTTGAGCTGCATTCTGTGTATGAAAGGTGCTATACAAATAAAGCTTATTATTATTATTATTATTATTATTATTATTATTATTATTATAAAGTGCCAAGGAGTTCGACCTCCATTACAATGTCACATGCAGAGGAGAAGTTGGTGTTGTGGGGGTGGATTGTAATCTTATTTGGTTCAAAATGTTGCAAACATACAAAACCAAGGTCAAGGTCAAAAATAGTGGTGAATCAAAAGAAGCAAAAGAGTGATTCATTTGCCAAGTCGCAGCCAGGCTTAAGGAGGAAAGCCAGTTTTGTTTGCATTTACCACAATCCATCGAAATCACATCTGGCTGAGCAAGGCCAAGGTATTCTACAGTGTGAGGGTCCCGCTAGCCAAGAAAAATACTACAAAAAAACTACATCCAGCTCAACCCAAATAAATATGCACTGGAGGACCTCATTCCCACCCCCTGCTCAGTCTGGTTCTAGTTAGTTGCGGTCATTTAGCAGCGCCAACAATTGCAGCTGTAATGTTAGCAGCCGCTGCATAACAGAATCAGATGTTGAAAAACACATAGCAGAAATTCTCTTATCATGGCTTTACACCAGGTCCGTCTCCTTTACAGCCTGTCTTGGCACTGCTTTTCAGAAATAGCAAATGTCAAAAATGTATGATCAATTTGCGAAAATGGTAGGCTATCACTTGCACTCTAGCCCCTCGGTGCTCACGGAATAGGATCAGCAACACTCAATGGGCCACTTCAGATAACTGAACCCAATGGAAGAGTCGGAGCACACAAATATTATCAAGCGTTGAATAGGTGCAAACAACCAACGTTTCGACTCACAGGATTTGACTCTGATTTAAGACACTGTGCATTGAAACATTGGTCGTTTGCACCTATTAAACACTCTATAAGCATTTATATTATATATTATATTATATTGACATTTATATTTCCTAAAATAGTCCTGTTGTAATACCAAGCATTGACTGGTCATCAGCTCTGGTCACTGTCACATCTGGAACGTGCTGGAGCCAGGACATATCTGGACTGTGTTAGTGTGTATTCTCTTACTGGTGTGATTCGGATGGAGTAACAAATACCAATGTCACATCTATGTGACTCGACAATGACAGAATTGGTCAAAGTCCCTCCTTGACTTTAGATCAGTCAAACTCGACAGTGTCCAAGGATGTTTGCCATGGTATTGGTTAGTCGGGGTGATAAACAGCTTGACCGGATTTGGAGTGGCGTTTAAACAAACACCTGATAACTAGGAAGTTTGTCTGTCCAAGCTGTCGGCACCCGAGACTGATGAAGAGACGATTATAGTAAAGGTCATGAGGTCAAGGTCAGAAAACTCAGCTATACAGATGGGGAGGAAACGGACAAGAGGTGTGTCGAGAATGGAGGATTGCGGTGTGTTGTAGTGGATTGAACATGGCGAATCAGAGAGAGCATTCAAACTGCACATGTTTCTGTTCAGTTTCAGGCCTGTTGAACAACTGTCATGACAACAGGCCTGAAACTGAACAGAAACATGTGCAGCAGCAGCTCAAACACACTGTCTCACCACTCCCCTCTAAAGCAGCTCTAGAACACACTGTCTCACCACTCCCCTCTAAAACAGCTCTAGAACACACTGTCTCACCACTCCCCTCTAAAGCAGCTCTACTGTAGAACACACGGTCTCACCACTCCCCTCTAAAGCAGCTCTAGAACACACTGTCTCATCACAAAAACTCAATGCACAAAAAAAGTGAGTTTTGCATTATGGCCCCTTTAAGAAAATTGTAGAAGATGTTAGTGAATGAGGACCATGGTGTATTTCAGACAGATTTATGGGAATGATTGACAGCCAAATGAAAACCAGGTGCTACGGCGACACCTCTGAAAAGACCTCTGCACCTGCACTGAGATTTGAATATGACACAGAAATGCTGCAGTTTAGGGCACTTTCTACGATGTCTTCCACACTGTCCAGAAAGTGGCCAACAAACCCCAACATTCTTAAGTTGGCAGCTGGTTGCAGTCTTCAGAACAATCTGCCAGTTCCACTTTGCCCAGCGTGTAATTGACAAGTGTGAAAAGTACGGTATGCCAAATTCAAACAAATCCATCCAACAAACACCAACAGAGTCAGCAGACTGACGTTGTATTGACGGTGCAGTGACTACCCAACGAGTAGTTTTTGGGCAGTGTTCAAGCACCTTAACGCTTTGATATTGGTCAAGGATCTACACCAGGTCAATTGCTATGCAGGACCTACAATGTTATGCAGGACCTTCCAAGTCTGTGAGTCTGTGAGGGGAGAGAATGCGATTCAGCCCAAAACTAAAACTAGTCACTGTCCACTATAAGGGCTTGACATAGTTAAACTACACAAAGAAACCTTAAATACACCTTGAAAAACAGAGATAAAAAAACAGTTCCAAGGGGCTCTCATAAATTGCACCACGAATGGGCAGGCATATCAAATGGACAGGAATAAGATTTAATTTGTTCTATATTGGTGTAGAAAGTCTGCTGCTATCAAAGGGCTCTTAACAGCCACAACACTGAAAGCCAAAGAACCTTCAAGAGTTCTATATGAAGGATGATCAATGAGCCTTAGTGAAAAACAGAGACATATTCTTGTGTGGAAACAAGCCAGCAGGGTTTGACAAATTTAGCTGGAATGTACTGTTAGAATAGTTTTCAGTCCATTCACCTATGGCAGAAAGCCAGTAGCAGTTGACATAAACTCTAAGGCCGCGTACAGACATCCGGTCATTTGTTAAACACCCCTCACATTGCGTCAAATGTCGACTTTAACTGTAACGTGTATTGCAGTTTGGCTGGTGGTTATGTTGCCCGCATACCGCCTCCCATGGCCGAAACAGGTATTATGACACCTGTTGGGCTGTGGCTAGTAATTTAGCATGCTAATTCAGGTTGATATCTCTGCAGCACTATACCTTGTCATTTTTTTTAATTACATTATCGCCCTTATTTCTTCTCATTCTTTCTCTTTCTTTTGCGTGTAGCTCATTTTTTGGATATTTTTACCTCAATTCTTACACATGGCACCTTTAAGAGAGCTCTGTACACACTGCCTCCAGGTAGGCCTTTGGAGGGCAGCCATGGCCTACTGGTTAGTGACCAAATTTCCCTCACGGGATCAAAAGAGTATATATACTTATACTTAGGTAGCTCCAAGTGGACTTGTTGATCATAGCAATGCACACAAATGTGAACATAAAAAACAGTTAAACACTTCATAATTTTTGTATCAACGCTTTTATTCATTGTTTGCACTTTTGTACCGTCTGGTTACCAGACAAAAAACATAGAAAAATTAACACCATCCTTTAATAGCTTGAAAGAGAGAGGGGGCCATACTTCTTCTGTACAGTGTTCAAAGACATGGCTGTCAATTAAAATAAAAAAATATGATATTAACAACAAAAACAAGGGAATGAAAGTAAACAATGAGGAATTAGGTGAACATTAAGAGTAACCTTTGTACAATCAATCTACTTACATGTAAGAAAAAGTTTGAGCACAACTCTTATTCTCCCCTTATCTGAGTGAGCTTTTAGTGTCTCATGTGTTTCTGTGTTGAGAAGGAACATGGAAGCTAATGCATTCTCAGCCATGCAACACTTATTCTGCAAACCTATTCTGCAAGCATAGAAAAATAAACAGAACAAGGCAAAAACAAGAATTAAAAGCATAAAAAAAATAAACATACGCCAGGAAAAACCAGCAACAGAATCAAGTCAAGGCTATTTAAACAGCCTGAATCTGAATTGACCTTGTTTTAATAATAAAAAAAAGTGCCATTTCAGCATTTTGCCAAGTGAGGACCTCTGTGTGGCAAACTGTATGGCAAACTGTGTGTGTGTGTGTATATATATATATATATATGTGTGTGTGTGTGTGTGTGTGTGTGTGTGTGGAGGGGGGCTGTGGCATACAGTACTTGACGGTTTCCTAATGCATGAAACCAAACCAAAAAAGAACACTGGTCCCAAGTTGCAAAACAGGCTATACACACACACACGTACACACACACGCTCTATAGTCGCCACTACACCACAGAGGTAACCTCTCCCTTGTCATGTCTCATTGATGTTCACTCATTCCTCGACAACAGCAGGAAAGGAGGGGGGCGTTTGGTGGCTGACAATCACAACCGTTGAGACAAGCAGCGACATTTCAAGTGTCCGCACTGCCATATTCTCCCATGCTGACCCCTTACTTTAAAAATAAATAAGAGAGAGAAAGCATATTCTTCTCAGTAATGTGAAACTGTCCATCAGTATATAAGCTGTCCAATCAGTAAGCATTCCAGAGTCTGTCCCTTTTCCCTTGTTCTCTCCCATGGTCTGCCACTCCTGATGTTTTTAAATCGGTATATTTTTCTTGGTTGGGTCGCACAGGCAGTGGAAAAAAAAAAAAAAAAAGTTTAGATGAATTCCTGCTCTCTCTTCCCCCTTTTGCTTATCATAGGCAGCTACGAGACACTAAAATACCCAAACTTTGTTGGTGTCTTTTACTACTACAATCCTCTCCCTCCCATCTCCCTCTTCAGGCAGAGGTGGACGACGCTGCCGCTGCCACAGCAACGTTGGTCTGCGCCGCCCCGATGACGTCGGTGCACTGCGGCTCGCAGAAGGGCCCGAAGCGGCCGTGTACATCCCGCCCGCGCACCGCGAAGTAGTACGTCGAGCCCGACACAAACTGCGTCAGCGTGCAGGCCATAGGCAGAGGCAGCGCCTTCACCTCGCCGATCTTCTTCCAGTGCGATGCGTTTCCTGTGGCGGCGGCGGCACCGCCGCCTGCTGCCGGCGACTCCTGGTGGTACGCGTAGAGGTGGTAGGAATCGACGGCGGCACAGTTGCGGTCGGTCTCGGCCACGCACCAGGAGAGCACGATACCGTTCTGGCTCTGCACGCGCCCCAGCTTGAGCTGCGGCTGCTGGGGAGGGGAGGTGTGGGCGGCATCGGGCGGGAGGCGGGAAGGGGCAGGCGCCGGGGGCAGGGGAGGGAGAGGCGGGGCAGCGGAGGAGGAGGTGGAGGAGGAGGAGGAGCAGGGAGGGGTGGAAGAGGAGCTGCTGACGCGCGATTTGGAAGGAGAGTCCTGTGGAGGAAGAAGAGGGGGAGGAAGAAGAGGGGCAGAGAGAGAGAGAGAGAGAGAGGGATTTAATGTTACATTAGCCATAATGACAATTACACCAGTAGCACCGCATGAGACAGTGTGTAATATATTAAATACTACCTGACTTACTAATATTGCCACAATTATGCCAGGTATGTACAGTACAGTACACTCTTCTATAGTCTATAATGGCCAAAACCTTTTCACCACTCTACTGGTAGACAAACATTCCTGTTGTAGTTCATTTGAAGCTCAGTTAACGCCAGATATTAGATTTTTTTTATTTGTATCATTAATTTCAATTCAATTTATTGTGCTTATAGAGCGCCAAAACATTACACATGTATCATGGCGCTTTCATTTGAAGCTCAGTTAACGCCAGATATTAGATTTTTATTTTTTGTATCATTAATTTCAATTCAATTTATTGTGCTTATAGAGCGCCAAAACATTACACATGTATCATGGCGCTTTACAGAAAGGAAGAAAAGAAAAGGGTAACAGGGGCATTTCATTATAATGTTGCAGTTCCTCAACCTACCAGTGGGGGGCGGTGGTGCACTGTGAGCTGAGGCCGCTGGTTGGTCTGAGGTGAGGCTCTGGCAGAGTTACCTGAAACAGTAAATGAGCACGTAAAACATCAAACTATTCATTCAACTTAAACCCACCATGCAAGGCTGTGACAGAAATCGACGACCACACAAAGGAAGAAAAGAATGCAAATTAGATGAGATGAGGAGTTTGAGATAAGCCTGGCAGACCCTGTGCATTTTTTAGTCGCATACGACTAGGTAACTCGCATTATACACTTCAATCGGACGTGATTGTTGTGGTCACACTGTCTAAGAATTCTGACATAATGTTAAAAAATTATTGGACTGGAGTTTATCGTTCATCTCTAAACAGGCTTCTTGAGCCTGCTCAAACTACATGTTTGTCGGATCCAACGGATTTAGGGCTAAAACAAGGTCAAAATCGCACAATGTTTGCTTGGCATTAGAAAGAGATGCAAACCCTTGAGTGGACTTTCATCTAGAAAAAGTACAAAAGGCGAATAATTGACAGTAGATTTGCGGTCACCCCAACACCACTAGACAGAGAGGGAGGAAAGTGAATGAGAGAGACGTGGACAAACAGAAATAGAGAGCTAACCGATAGGTGAGAGAGGAAGAAAGGCTCAAAGGGGATGAGAAGTGATTCAAAGGCCAGAGCAGCTGCTACATCCACACTTATCCATTTGTATTGTCGGAATTAATGCAATCTTGTCACAGAGTCGAGAAACATCAGAGCGACAAGGCAATAAGGGTTTCTCGGTCATCGTTTTCAGATGTTTGCAGATTTCACTGCCCATATCAAACAATTCTTGATCTTACAATGAAAACGAGGCCAAAAGCGTTTTCAAATTGCTCCGCTTGAGGAGCTGGAAAACATCGGAATACTGTAGATTAGAGGCGCAAACCTATTAAAAAAGTGTTTCCGATTCAAACGAAATCGACATGTGTGGATATAGCCACAGAGAGGGAGGGAGAAAGAAAAGAAAGAGAGAGGCAGAGAGGAGGTGGGGAACACACCAGAGGAGGGGATGAGAGGTGGAGGAGGCCTACTTGGACGTTGGTTAGGAGTAGCAGATGCAGCCACTGGAACTGGGGCCTTCTTCATGCCAGTCACTGTAAAAAGACAGAGAAACGATCGACTTATTTAACGTAAATGTAACGTTATTTAGGTACATTAATTCTTAAAATTACATAACACTACACTACTATAGATAAAAATGAAATGAGGGGCCAGGGCATAGCTAACAAAAATGTTACGTTATTCGGGTACGTTATTAGTTCAAAGACAATCAATTCAACCAACCAAGATAGTAAAAGATAAAAAATAAAATGCAACAGCAGTGAATAAACTGGAAGTAAAGTCTTTACCTAGAACATCGTCATCATCCTCAGTCAGATCAATCACGGAACCCGCAGGTTTTGCAGGCTGCAGGGGGCGAGAAGAAAATAAGGATGAATTTAATATGGACCCTTTCAAGAGAGTTCCATTATCAGCATCATAGTTGGCCCCACAAGGCTTCCGTTTTAACATTCCATATGTTATCTTAATGCAGAGGAAGTAGATTGGGGCCCAAATAGAACGTTCAAGCATTGTTTTTGTTTTTATTGTTGAAAGGGTCTATAATGAACGTGGCCCATTGTGACGTCACGTAAAACAAGATTACACACCAATTTGACAGATGAGGAAAGCATTGGCAAGTGGCAACCCAGTGACAACCCAGAAACATACAAAGCAGGTTTATTGCACTACGACAATGACACTGAATGACATCCGAACTGAACGGAACATCACTGTGAAGCACCTTGTATTACAACCTTGTACGAAAGGTGCTATATAAATAAAGTTTGATTGGGGATCAGACTAATCTGAAAGCACATTTTATGTGTGTGCAGTTCTAGAGATTGATATTGCTGGATGACGGACGAGTGGCGAGTGGTTACCTGAGCTGCAGCTTTGACTGCTGTGCTGCTTGTTGCTTGATTGTCTGTGGAAAAGAAGGGACAAAACAGCATTACTGAGAGCTGTCAGCAACTGAAATAAGTACGGCTTGTGTGCATTGTATGGCTTGTGTGACAGAATCAAAGGCTGAGAATCCTTCAAACTTGAATGTGTAAAATCTGGTTCTGAATCATAACAAAAATGCTCACACACACACTAATCTTACCTGTCTTTGAGGCCATGGCACTAGCTGCCGGTGTGGCCGAAGCCGCTGCTCCTGTTGCCGGCAGGAACACTGCTAGCCGGGTTGGCTGAAGAGGATGTGGCAACTCCAACAATAGCTGCGGCGCTCTGGGTAGGCGCACGGGCCGTTGTCACGGAAACAACCCCTCCTGCCCCGCCGTTCGGGTGCAAGGCTCTGGCCAGAGTCACCGGCGTTGGCGAAGCCACTGCCGGCGAAGCAGACACGGCAGCCATCGCTGACTGCACCACCTGGGTGGTGGCGCCTGGGGTCATCGCCATGGTCGCAGTTGTGGCGCCCAGGGCAGCCTTGGGCTGCAGGATGTAGGCGGTGGTGGTGGTGGTCTTGCCGTTGGTCAGCGAGTTGGTGACCGTTGCCAGGGAGGTGACTGGGATCATGGCCCCATTGGCGACGATTAGAAGGGGCTGGCCGTTACTCCCCTGTGTCGTCTTCAGCAGCAGCGCCTGAGTCTGGCCGGGCGCCACCGACTGGACCGCGCCTTGGGCCACCTGGGCCTGGACCTGCGATAGCGTGGTCGCGGCGACAGGAGCGGAGGAGGTGGTGGCATTGGTCGTGGCAACGGTGGCAGTGCTGGGGGTGGCGGTGGAGAGAATCTGGATCATGGGCGCCGGGGCAGCAGCTGGCGATGCCAGCGGTGATGCGGAGGTGGTGGGTGTGGCGGTCGGGGTGGAGAGAGGTTTGGGCCGCATTGGAGACCCTGGGGGAGGAGACGAAGGATAACAATTTTAGAATAAAGTTTGAGTGGAATTGCTTCACTTGGACTTCCCAAGTGAGTTTGATACTACTACTACTACTACTACTACTGGTGGCGAGGATGAAAATTAGGCTGATGATGAAATAATGATTGTAATTTGTTGTTTGTAATTATGTGAACCCAGGAATATCATTGAAACATACTATTCCATTTGATAAACTGGTACTGCAGCTAGCTTTCCATATTTTGAGATATTTTAAAAGCAATGGTACGGTCATTTTGTAGAAAAAGCCTTTAATATGACAGTTATGCTATGTCAGAGCCCATCTAATAAATTCTTTTGCTAGCTTATGCTTAACCATTACGGAAACAAACCAAGAAACAGGGTTAAAAAATTACTCAGCTGAAATCAAAATCAGGAGATCGTAATAATTGTAGAGATTGAGATTTAATTAGACGAATCCATTTAAAAAATAAAAAACGATGCCTCAATTAATTAACCAATAACTTCTACAGAGCCTGACACATGACTGGGTAATGCTGTTCTCAACCGAGTCGTCGAGTCGGCTTACCTGCTGAGATGGTGGCCACCCCCGTAGGGCTCTGGCTAGCTCGCTTCTCATCAATCAGCGCACGAACGGTTCTGTGGAAAGGGCGAGATTAACGAGAAGAAGAGAGAAAAAAAACGAATCAGTACTATTTTGAAACGAGGTCCACGACCAGGCATAAAAATAGAGACAAAGAATAATCCTGGTCCACAAACAAAGAGGCCAAGCGTAGTAGTCTTGTAAAGCAACGTACCTAATGCCATTGTTAATACCAGTAGTAGCAGCAGCAGCAGCATTCACTTGGGGTGCAAGTGGGGTCTTTTTGAGCGCCTGAAACGATAAAAAAGTACGGTCAAGTATGTCAAGTATATCAATGTAACCGCTAAATAATAAAAAAATCTATATGATTATTAATGAATGCAAAGCTTTGTGGCTCATCAAATCCTTTTCAACAAGAGGAAGAGCATTTTGTCAAAGCGATCCTTAAATTTATCCTGGCTTCTGAGTTTAAGATCAAAGAATTTATTTGAAGCTCCATGAGATCCTCTTGCTTAGACCGTTTTCACTGCGCAGTCTGTCCTCCTCTACTTTTGAGTATTACCGTCTTCCTTCAAAGGAAGAACACGAAAAAGGTAGGTTTTTGAACGTTCTAAGTTCCGCAACAATTGAAGGTTCTAAAATTCTATGTTGAATTCAATGAACCCAGATATTCTTTAGAACGTTCATTTCTCAACATACCCGTACTCCTTTAAGGCACAACACAATGATGTTCGATAAATATTATATCTTGTTTTTTCTCTCCCCTGAATTGCGCCAGTTGCCCCTTGTGCAGAACACTTGCAATCGGGCAGGAACAAGCTGAGGGTTTTGTGAAAATATGAAAATCTGATGATGGGATTAAGTTCGCCAGTTTCCTCACAAGGATGGCGAGACAAGCATAGATGCCAGACGCTACAAGGTATTAATGATCCGTAAGAGAGGGGAGGCCAAAGGAGGATGGGGTACTGTAGGCTTGCATCTAGTCTCTGGGGGAGACCACAAAGCAGGGTACTGGTAAACAAAGGGTTGGTCAGAAGAGATCAAACAGTACTGAAGAGATTGAGTAAGGTCATGACAACTTTGAATGTCAAGAAGATTTACCACTAGTGTGAAAACGCCAAAGAACTGAATGTTTTACGTGTTAACAGAAAATCCATCCGGCTATCACCCTAGGTAGGGTTAGAGGGTTATTTGTTTATTTATTTTTTTATGTAGCTTCATTGCACACTCTAAAAGGGATATGTAGAGTTTATTAAGACCAAAGGTCTTTTTCATTGATGTCATTAATTGGTGCATTTAATTAAAAGGATTTTGGCAAAAAATGTAAACTTACTTTTGGATCTTATTGATAGTAATCTGCCTTTTCATTTAATGTTTTGCTTTTTCATTTTCACTGATAATGTAACATTTATTCAGACACAAAACTTTCAGTGTTCAAATGCAGTGAACAAAATTTAACTGATATTCCAATTGTAATTTTATGTTCATTTTGTTTACTTGGATTAGGATTATTGCTGGGTTTTACTGGGTTTTTTAGTCTTCAGGGACATTTTAGACAACACTTTTGTGTGGCTTAAGAGGTTCGAAAAAAAAAAAAAACCCTTGGTATTGTAAATCTCGTTTAGATTTGACATTATCCAGCAATAACTGCATTCAATTCTTTTAGCTACATCTAACCTAAATTCCGCACCAGCATCAACCAATTCACTCACCTCTTGGACCTTTCTGCTGTTCTCCGATGCCTGGTTAGCAGCTCCAAATTTCTTGACTAGTCGGGCAATTCTGGCCTAGAAAATTGGGAAAAGTGAAACATAACGTTAAATAATCAAAATGTCACAGAAGACAACTCCGAGATAACTATCGACAACTAGCGGTGGTGCAGTCATACTGAAACTGTGGCCTCACTTGTACCTGCATCTGTTAATCCTTCAGACCCATCACTTCACTTGAACACGTCTCACCTGTAGTGTGTTGAGCGTGCCCTGGTGCTTGGTAGCACAGTCGATCTTCTCCACTCTCTCCTTCAGCTCCTGGAGAGTACGGTCGAACACGGTCAGCTCCAGCACGCGAAGCCGCTCCTCCACGAGTTTTTGCACCACCTGAGATGGAGCGAGGGATAGAGAGAGCGAGAGAGAGAGAGAGAAGGGTGGTGAGGGCAGGGATAAACAGAAAAAGACAGCAATGTGAGATCAAAGCTAAGAAAATGCACAACGTGTGAAAAAGGAAAATATACCATTTTTGAACAATGTTTTGTCACATCAAACTATTTCGACACATCACAAGCAGGATAATACAAACTGTACTGCTTTATCTACACACAGCACAACAAATGGTAAGGATTGATTTAAATTAATTCAAGAATTTTAAATAGAACTTTTATAAAATTCAACATTCTGACGACCCCACTCCAGCAACAAAACAACAAACACAAAAAAAAAAACTTTACAACTGTACAACATTACATAGCGTGTGTGTGCGTGTGTGTGTGTTGACGGCTTGGCAAATATCTGTGTCCAACGCTTCCTACTGACCTTCTCAAGTTTCAGGCGGCCGCCAGCAGCACCGTCGGTGATCTTGAGCTCTATCTGCGCTTCTACCTCCAGTTGGAGGCCCTCCACCCTCGGCCGCTTGCCCCCCCTCTCCTCCTCTGCGGTCGCCTCTCCCGCCTTCTCTTCGGTCTTTGCTCCGTCCGGAGACAACGTCCGCTTCTTGCTTGAGGATGTGGCATCGGTGGCTGTTTTGATGGAGGGGGGTTAAGAATTAGGAACAGTATTAAAAAGTGAAGTCGTTGCCAACTTCGAAGTTAATGCCCGGTTGATTACTCCCCATCTCTTTCTCACTTCCTGTATTATATAACAAAGTGCAACAGTTGTGGTAAATAACATTACAAAAAAAAACAAAACAAAAAAACACGTTTTTCCCTTTTTGGGCCCGAGGTGTCGAGGCGACCTTTCACCCACCTGCTAATTCTGTGGGGCTGGACGATCGAGAAGCCTTTCCCTCATTCTTCTTCTTCGACTTTGTCTCACCCTCCTCCTCCTCCTCCTTTTTCTCATTCCCTTTCTCTTTGTCCATATCCGTGTCTACCTCCATCTTTTCCTCTGTCTTCTCTTCGTCCTGCTTGGCTTTCTTCTCCTCTTTCTCGGCCACATTCTCTTCCTCCTCACTGAGGAAGAGGAAGCCCTCCTTTACTTCCTGGTCAGACCCCTGTGCTGCCAACGTTGTCGGGGAAGAAGCTGGAGACGGAGATGACCTTTGACTCTTAGACGTGGTCTTTTCTGTCTTTTCCTTGGTTTTGCCGGAGTCCGCTGTGGGCTTGGCGTCTTTCTCGACCCCTGTCTTCTCATTTGAGGATGTGGATGGGCTGGCTGATGAAGAGGACTTCTATAAAGTCAAAGGAGAGCAAAAAATATGAAAGAATTATAACGACAAAAATAAATCCATCAGTAGTTCCATCTTCAGTGCACCCTTGATTTTTCTCAAGTTCACCTTTGATTTAATGTCACAGCCCCCGATTAATAGAATAAGAAGAAATCTTTTGAACATTCCGCAACAATTCAAGGTTCTAAAATTCTATGTTGAATTCAATGAACCCAGATATTCTTAAGAACATTCATTTTCCAACACCTTTAAGGCTTAACAGAATAAGAAAAAATCTACAGGCCTACAGCCATTACTGTTGCAATTATACAGCTATAATTGCTGCCTTCATATCTGTTATTACCGTTACTGTCCCTCAGCCCACTGAGCATCAAGCTTATCTAAGACGTTACAACACTCAACTTTCAATGGAAGCCATTAATCAGACGTTTATTGGCCCCAGAGCAAGTTAGAGCTCTAATGTGATTCTCTAGAGGCCATTGTTCTCACTGGGTCATTAACTAATTGGTCAATTTTGCATCGTGGGTAGACACCTCCACCCCGACATGACGTACACATGTCCCGGGGGGCTCAGGCGTGTAAAGTGTCCACCCCTGATTTTGGAGAAGGTTTGATTTACAGCTACCCTACAGCTCCACGGGCAGCATTTGCTTAATCTGCCCCCATGCTGCAGCAAAGGCACTGAATCCATGAGCCTGATGAGACCATCTTAAGACCCCAAACTTTTTTTGTGCCCCATGAACGAGACATATTAGCACAGTTTAAACAACAAGAATGTTTTTGTGCCTCAAGTACCCATACTAGGCACCAGCTAAGACTGTATCCATTAGATCCCGTAGAACAGATTCTGTGTACCATTTACTGGGCACTTACTAATCGACCGCATTAGATTATATTGCGGACTAGGCAAAACCACTGTTTTATCCATGCTGGTCGCTTCGATCCAGCATCGTTTGAGCTGCTCTCTCAGACACTAGCTATGGTCCATTCCGCCCCATCTCCGCCCCGTCTCCGTCCCTTCTACACACCTTCTCTTTCTCCTTCTCTTTCTCCTTCTCTTTCTCCGGCTTCTTCTGCTTCTTTTTTTTCTCCTCCTCCGCCTCTTTGCCTTCAGGGGAGGCCTCCTCTTTCTCCTTTTCCTTGGAGTCGTCTTTGGCCTGCTCCTTCTTCTCGCTCTCCTTCGGGCCGTTCTTCGTCACCGCCGCCGAGGGCTTGAGGCTCTGGGTGGACGGAGAGGGGGACCGGGACAGAGACAGTCCTAGGTGCGGAGGCGCAGAACCGGAGGCGGGGGCGGGCGAGTTTGAGCTCGGCCCGTTGACTGTGGCCGTCTTCTCCCTCTCCTTTGTCTTCTCTTTCCCTGGTTCTTTGCTTTTCGCCGTGGCCTTCACACAGTCATCAGAATGCGTGCCGTTCACCATAGGTGCCGGGGTCGTCGAGGAAGTTGACGAAGACGGCGACGACGAAGGTGGGGTGGCGGCGTTTGCCGATGCTGACGACAGGGTGTTGTGGAGAACTTCAAGCTGCTGTCGATCGCTTGCCTTCATGGTTTTTCGGGCGCGGAAGATTTTCTTTTGCGGCTCCTCTGGAACGGCGACTTCCATTTTTCACCTAAGAGAGAGCCAACGAGAGAGACGGAGAGAGGAAAGGCGGATGAGAAGGGAAAAAACGATTGTCACACACAAACCTCTATTAGTAACATGAGCCCTATTGACACACCTCTATTAGCTTAAACAGCCAAATTATTTGACAAGCGGCTAACAACTGTTGAAGATCAATGCTCCGGTGAAGCTAAACTAACAAGGTCAGTGACTATCAACTTCCATGCCTGCAGTATCTGATCTCTTTCACTAGGGGGCACTACAAAACCTCTGCAGTTTTTGTTTTTCCCCCAGAACCTTCTCTTGGCCTAAAATCAGCTCAATCTAACCATGTGCCTGCAGTGCCGCCCACCTTATCACTTAAAAAGGCTGATTTGAAGCCCAAAAAAAAGCAGGTTTTTCTCACACGCTACTCTAACCTCAAAAAAAAAAAAAAAGAAAAAAAAAATTCTTCTACCAAGCAAGACGACTGAGATACCTAGATTTCTAGACGAAACCAAAAGGTTGCAACCAATGCAAACAGACCTGTCCTAGCCCACACCTGGCTCTCTGCCTCCTCCCCAGGTGGTTTGAGCACCGGTCAGGGCGGACGGCCTGTGAGAAGCAGAGGCAGAGCAGCTCACTGTGGTATAACGCACTGAGGCAGGCGGCAGGAAACACAGCACAGACCTCGTCTGTCTCCTCCCCTCTAAACCCTAATTGGTTGCTGGCTGCAGCCAATTGGAGAGAGGCAGGCTACAGCTGTCTGGTTTCTTTGCGCCAAAGGGGGCAGGGATTATGCAATGCTGTCGGTATGGCAATATAAAATTCCGTCTACGGAACCCGGGCCTTAAGAACTGCCCGACATATTTCTCTAGGCTGGACCGGGGCCAATTAATCTTTAAGCTAATAAAGCAGGTTAGCATTTATATGAAGAAGCATCTGTCAAGAAACAATTTTATAAAAAATATTAATTACAAGATGTGTGATTTATGAATAAGTCATAACACATCAGCGTAGTTATTGAAATACTAATATCTAGGCCAGAGGACTGCAAATATATGTTGAGGTAATGTCTACGACCGATAGGAATTTCAATAAACAAGGTTTAATTGGTCTGACATTTAAATCACAAAACAAATTAAAAGTCCTACCTGAGTGTTAGGATGCTTACAGATGTGCTGTTCATGGATCAAACAAGCAGGATTCCAGAACCTGGTGAACAAATACAAAGACAGAAAGAGGCAACAGTTTAGCAAAGGTCCCCTCTACAGAATTCCACTTTATCCACATGGAATCTTGTATAACCTTTACAACGTCAGTAAACAGACATGTCATTACGTTAAACTTTTCAAATATTTTTTTTTTTTTAAAAGCAACAGGGAAAGCCCTTGATTGAACTGCTAAAAAAAAAAAAAACAGCAAGCAAACTCAATATCAGAGTTAAAGTGAGTGTGTCAGACTTCACATATCTCTGTTTGAGCTATGTGGAACAACCAAAATAATTGATAGGCTAATATAAAAATACTAGGCCTTGTTAACAAAATCTGAGATAACGACACCATAAAACCACCCCCACAAATCTACAAAATCGGGCCAGATGTTCATCGCCACAGTCCAAAGACTTCATTGATATCTGGTATCCTTCAAATAATAATAATTAAAAAATAAATAAAATAAAATATGCCAGTCACAGGATATTGCGAAAAACAGATACAGCAATAGCACAACAATAGTGCACCCAATTCAGCAACCATCTGCTAGGAAACACTCGAACAATGAGCTAAGATAAGAAGATAAGAATTGTCAGATATTGCTACGGTTACAGCAGCAGTTGATTATTGCTAGATAGCTTCTATAAGCAACATCCTTTGACAAAAAAATGACTATTACTAATTTATTCTGTTCCTTGCAGTGGAACAGAGAGCAGGGATTACTTATTGTTTCATTGTTTCAGTATTACAAGCTAGTCTCTGGAGATAGATGGCATGTAACTCCATCCTTGAGGACACACTCACACACACACACACACACACACACACACACACACACACACACACACACGCACACACACACAGTAGTTTGATTAGCCATGCCTATTCAAACTAACTAACCCATTCATATTCCAGGGCTACCGCATCCTGAAATACTTGATTAGCCTCCCACACCCTCAAGATAGGGTGCACGAAAAACTCTGTGGTATGAAGACACCCAGATCTACGCAATCACCAATGTGGCAATTGTGCCTTTGTTTGATTGGCAGGTGCCACACAAGATCATATCTGCACCAGTGACAGGGGTCAAAGGTCACGCATTGAAGAGGCTGAACTGCTGCTTTGCTTTGCTAGTCAAGTCTGCAATGCTGCTGAGCATGCCCAACCCAAGTACACTATCTATGCTGCAGACAGTGTGCAGAATCAGAATCCTTTTTCTTCCTGGTAGGCAATGTCAATATGCTAACCCATCAGCACACTGCACAAGCATGCGCGCGGAGAACTGATCGGACTAGCATACAGAAGAAATTAAGGGCAGCACAAATTATACTGCACGGCACGCCTGCTTTTGTTGCCTGGAGTTACGCCCATAAATAAATAACACCTATAAATAAAGCACAAAGTAAAGGAGAGGGAGGGATATAGATCTTAGATATAGACTTAGATCTGGGCAGTAAGGCATTTACATTATATCCCAATGTAGTACGCTGCACTTCCCAGGCAGAGAGGAAGTGCCTCTACAGCACAGCAACACACACACCCCATTTAGCTCTGCGCAGCAGGCTGCATCGTAGCGCTGCGCCACGCCACGCCACCGCCGCCCGTGCCACGATGGCTAATTGCAATCCATCCGCCATTCCCACGGATTCCAACGACTAGCTAGGCTAGTGCTTCAGAGACAGGCAATGCAATGTGAGGTGGGGTGGGGTGTGATTACAGAGACAAGAGTCCCTTTCAAAGAGGAGGGTCCATCTCCGCAATCAGCGTCAGTGTTGGATGTTATGAGTAGGCATCTGGCGGACATACTGAGTAGACTACTAAGACTGCACGTGACAACAATGGGTCAAAACATTCCGGCAGAGCCACCGTTGACAGGATGCTCTCAAAAAGAGCCCTGGGGTATAAATTCAAGTTACACAGCAAAAATGAACTGATAAAATGTACCCAAATGCATGAAATAAATAAATGGACATTAATAATAACCTATTTCAGTATTTGAGTGCACACATCCAAATTAAGGTGCAGGAGCCAAAAGTCCAAGATCCAACGTCTGATGAAGAGCCAAAGGGCTCGAAACGTCATGTGTGTTGGGGATTGAACTCAAATAGAATTAAAAAAAAAAAAAACGGTGAGCAAGGGTGCGGACCTTCTGTGTTACATTAATAATAACCTGCCACCCTCCCCTATCTTGACAATAAATCATAGTATGTTCTTTACTGTACATAGCCAGGTAGAGAAGAGATTTTTTTTTTTTGCTGTATTACTTACACACAACTCCAGGTAGTTCCAATTCACTCTCTACACTCCATCCTGCGCAGGCTGCGTCTTATCACGCTGCATCGCGACTAATTAAGGTTCTAGCTGGCTGTGGCGGTTTGCACCTGTTAGCTCGGGCTGAGGGGAAATATGATGTGGTGCCGTGGCAGAGCATTCTAAAGGGAGCAGCATGATCCTATGAAAAATACTGGACCATAACCATAGCCTACTGGTGCGCAAGAGCATATCGAATGAAACATTCTCGAAGTGTGCTCCGATACTGTTCATTTAAAACCCACACAGATAAAAATGAAAGGTAAAACTAATGCTTGCTCGCAAGTGGCAGTCTCCCTTACAACCTTCATACAGAACATCCCCGTTCTGCAGTGTTCCCAGACTCCAGGCGTCACAAGGCACAGCACAGCCGAGACGGTGTGTGCGAGGGACTGCTGCCATCTCACTGCCAATTCCGCCCCAGTATGGCTAACTGCTGCCTCTTCGGGCGTTCCAGCTGTTCCCAACCCGCTAGCTGCGTCTCTGGGGTCTGTGTGGTGGAGTGACTGCTGCAGTGGAGCATAACCCCCCCCCCCAGCGAAGAACAGAATCTCAATCAGCGCACTGGCGCCAGGGCACACCCGTGGCGGGAATCTCTTCACTGTACTACTAAACACCATCACCATCAGCGCCGTGCCGCGTTCTCTGGTGACCCTGAAGGGCATGCCGCTGTTACGTCGAGTGAAAACACCACCAAAGTTACAAATCTAAATCACTAAAGACAAAATGAGGAATTCAGTCTGGAGCTCCTCGGACTAGTCTATTTGTACAAGACTCATTTCATGGCTGTCCCCATGGCAACAATGTTTAATCTAATAAATGCATGAAACATGCATTACACTGGCACGGATACAATTAGAAATAGCAATGCATCTTCACTCTCAACTCTGCATAGGCTACATAAACTATTGTCACATTGGCGGTGATAGTTGATAGTGATGGTTGTCTCCTGTACATCAGGTTTTCAAACTATAGGCCTACCCACTTGCTAGCTATAGCAAAGAACCTTCCCCAGCAGAGGAAATCAATCCAACTGAAATACTCAACAGGGAATAAGGACTAGCGCACATGTACACGCGACACACACGCGCACACACACACACAGAGAACATGCCCCATACTTCAGTGGTACCAATACGGTGTCTTTCTCAGAGGAGCCACTGGAGCTAGGCCTCCATGATGGTCTTGCGGGAGAAATATTTAAATAATTGCGATAAATGTGCTTACTTTCAAAAACTCTGAATTCTGATTAGAACAGTGAATATCTGATTACAGCATTCAACGGAAATCTGGTGACAACAAACCAAACGCCGTTCTTAATAATAATAATAATTTTTTCAGAGCAAGATACCCCCTGAAAGATCAGATTGATTTGTGAGCACAATGAAAACCACTGGCTGCACCAAACTGAAAAAAAAAAAAAAAAAAACTGTTTCAGTGCAGCAACATGGAGTCTCTTCATTGAAATCTGGCAGTGATCCCTGCTAGATTCCTTGACTGGGATCGACTTGGCCCCATTCCTGCTGTTTCACTGCACAAGGCTTCTCTTGTCCCACGTGTTGCATTTTTAGCGCAAGTTCCTTCCCCACCCCACCCCCATCTAAGGTCTTAGTTGCAGTGGTGCCCATTGTTTGGACGAGTTTACAGCAACCATCTTAGAAAGCCAGTACAAACGGGCTGGGACCGACTAGCTTTGGAGGGACAATTTCAACTGCTCTTGTTTCTAAAACAAGGCAGGGCAACCACACTGTTTCTCTGAACAGAACACTTACAAGAATGTAAAACACTTCAAGGGTGTAAGAGACAATAGCAACTGATCGAACCATCAGGTGGTGTCTAAGTATGTGGGTAAGTGTCTGCCCTGGGTGCGCTAAGAATAAATGGTAAACTTCCTAACAGAAGAGTCACATTTTTTGTTTTGCTAAGAGAATGAAACCATACATTTTTTTTTTTTTTTTTTTTTCAATTTGGAGGTTTACCACTTACTTACTCTGGAGGTAAGTGACAACAGGTTTGTCTTTACTGCCTTAACCACGTATTTGGAAAAACTTCCAGGAGATCCACCGACAATTCAAGTCTTTTAGATGCAATACTACATTTTCTTCATCACCATTCTGTCTGCAAAGGCCAAGTTCAATCATCCACTCAAAACACTGACCCATAGGAAAGGATCTCTCCATCTCATTTGTATTCCATTTCTCCTACACATAATTGAGCTCAGTTTAACAGTTCAGTGTCAGATTTTGGCCTTTTCCTCAGATTTCAAGAGAGTTCCATTATCAGCATCATAGTTGGCCCCACAAGACTTCCTTTTGAACATTCCATATGTTATCTTAATGTAGAGGAAGTAGATTGGGGCCCAAATAGAACGTTCAAGCAGTGTTGTTTTGATTGTTGAAAGGGTCTATAATGAACGTGGCCCATTGTGACGTCACTAAAGGGTCTATATATATATAGACAAATTTAAACTACACTTTCTTTTTTTCTTCTCGATCTATTCTTATTGCTTTTTACTTTCTCAGCTATAGAGAATCCGGTGAAATCTCAATAAGAGCTGATTTCTTTCTTGTGAGAATAAAGAAAATATATTTTTGAGACCAGGAATGTTCCTCTCGGGAGGATCACATTCACCAGTTCACTTCCTACCTCTGCGCTCCGTGAGCGAATACATAGTGTTCCACCAGAATATTCCCCCGCTCCAAACCCAGTCAACATGTAAGTTGTCCCTTTCTTCACCCTTCTCTTTTTACAACTATCTTCTTCCTAACAGTCTATGGTTCCTTATGGATATCCTCGCTCAACAGAACTAGAGCAGTTCCACCACGGGTGCTTTGATCCTATGGTGTTGTACACACTCACCGGATAAAACATGGAATATTACTGTCACCATAGAAACACAAATTGAAGAAAGCTCACAGTAAAGGTACGAGAACAACTGCATCCATGGCAACCCATTCCGTAACACTACACTATCACTTCTGAGCTACACAACAGACATGGTAGCCAATGACAACAGGTTCTCTCAGCACAATGCGGAATGCTATGCTAGGATACTGATGGTAGACTATTTGTTTTCATCTTCCCCCAATTTCCACACACTCATATGACCAAAGTCATCCGCTAATAGATATGCATATAGGCCAATTCATCATAGAAAAAAATTCTGAACTACAAGCTGTTAAAAATGTACTGTCACATACTATATGTAATACCGGCCTACACTCTACCATTTAGCTAGCTTGTCATGTAGATCTAAGTGTAAACCACTACTTGCAAACAATAGTTTCCTTGTGATCCCTTTTCTCTATGTAAATCTTGGCACTTGGCATAATTTCCCCCTCCATTCCTCTGTCAGAAGAAAATGTTTGTGGCGCAAAAAAATAGGAGAGAGATGCCAGTTGGCCTCAAGGAGCCTGTACTCTGGGTTCAGAACTAAGGAAAGGCAAAGGCACTGAACAGCAGCATCAGTGAGCAAAAAAACATTCAATGCAGTTGTATTTTTGCTGTGTTGTGCATTTTGGCCTAATGCTCTATTTATATGCTTGTTCATGATGTACTTATTCTAAATATGTTTTTGTTAGTCAGATAAAAAAATCTGTTCGCAAACTAGGTATGCCCATCACTAGAAGCCTGGAGTAACAAAAGGGCAATCAGACAAAGGCAGACCGACCTGGTTGCCTGATGTGATAACCAGCCTGGGGGTTTACTCAAGACCAAAACACCCATTGACAACAGGCTGTACTTCCTGTTTGTGATGACCGTTGTAGGCGAGCCTGCAGGGATGGCTGTGATAGTGCCTCTAGGGGTTGCCACACCTTAATGCCCTTCTCTTGACATTGTTTTGATCTTTGATATTCATAATAAATAAGCCAATATAATAGCTGCCAGTCCCATCTGTTTACAGTTCATTAGCCTATTTTGTGCAATGCCTTGCAGGTTTTTACCGAGTGTCAAATGTGACGGTCAAACTCCAAAACCGAAAAGACAAAAAGGTAAATTGACCAGTCTACATGTCAACAATTACATTGGCGAACTAGGAGTCTAGTTACAGCTACTGCTGTTACTTCCTCTGTCTATACCCCACTATATTTATGACCCAAATCTCTGCAACCTCTTTTTTTTCACATATATATATATATATATATATATATATATATATATATATATATATATATATATATATATATATATATATATATATATATAGTTACATTAGTGCAGTTACAGAATTTCTCAACAACAAAAACCCCAGCGAAAGATAGCTAGCTGAGCTATTACTGCAACAACCCTTTAGAGGTTGTCCAGAGAGACACAAACAGGGTGGGGGAAGGGAGGTGAAAGCTGGGACTGTACCATTTCAGACAGGGGGGGCATAGTGTATGTAAAGTAAATCATGCACCAACAAGACTATTTAAAAGGAAATAAAACTGATTAAATGATTATATAGTCTCATGTACTGTTCAAGGAAGACAAACTGAGCCGTCTTCTCTTCTATTAGAAGATGTTGGGCATGTTAAATTCTTTTACATTTGTCTCAGTCAGAAAGGATCAAGGTCATTTATTTGGTTCTGCTGTTAAGATCAAACTGGTCCAAAAAGATGCCCTCTGAGGTCACCTTTGACCCCAAAACCAGGTCTTCCCTGTGCAAGACCGCACAAAGTGGGCAGCGCAGCGCGTGTGCAAAATGGCTCCCCCTCCCCCACTCCAGCACACTCTCACTGAGCACACCGAGTGCAGAGTGGAAAATTACAGAAAAGCACATGCAATACCAGTGCTCAACAGTAGGGGGCAAATAGGGCTATTTCCATGTGAGAAAACTTGGCATAGGTACAATTTTTAAAATAACTATCAGTCTGTTGTCTTTGCGCTGTAAGTAACAGCTATGGACACTGCCTTACAAGGTCATGATACAACTACATCATCAAATAGCTCATGGCATGGTAATTGAACCAAATATTTAAACATTATACAAGGGTTAACCGTATCGAAAGCATCACTGATCTCCATGTCTGTATTTTTGTGGTAGCTAGCAAGGCTCTAACAGCAACTGACTCAATCACCAGTTAAGATACTGTGACAAAGTACCCGAAATAATCACAGCACTCAATTTTAAAAAAGACACTTAGGGCAGGGTTCTTAAGGCTGGGATGCAATTTCAAAAACAGGCAGCCTACATCAGGTATACAACTCATTCAACATTGCACAAATTAGCCAGAGGGAGACTGCTCACTACTCCTTAAGGAGACTCACCCTCAGGGTGTAGGCCTGTACTGTAACCAGGAGCAAAGGACAGAGCTGTCCCCTGATCTACTCATGTCTCCCAAAACAACCTATAACTACTAGGGAAGGGGAAGTACTAGGGAAAAGGTCCCCGAAACTCCAAAGGGGTCAGGCCTGTTCAGTCATGAGTATGCCCATCATGATAGTGATGCTGGACTTTGCTAAAACACTCACCACTGTTTGCAGGCTGTAGAAATATTATTGAAGGGAGTTTTACTGTTGTTTTCTGTCTCTAGCTAAAATTCCATTCATTAAAAATTAGTCTTATGAAAAATTACTCTGGACAAATCTCCCGGGGAAACACTGTACTCGTCACCAGAAGCCTGGAGGAACCGAGACCAGACTGGCACAGACAGTCAGACCTGGATGTCTGGAGAAGGAACCCGAGGTTGCATTTCCTGCAATGTAGGATGTCATTTACCTTTATGATTGCCTCACTTTGATTATTTGGGCTTGCATGTCTTTGGTCTGCTCATTATCCAAAACTTTTAATAAAATGCTGTTTAATTGCCTATTTTGTGCAATACCTTGGGTCTTCCTGAGAGTTCAATTTGACACACTAACTCCCTATAACATATATTAATAATTTATAAGTGAATGGGTAATTTAGTGCTATAGTTGTAACTTTCATTGGCAGCAAAAAAATAGGTTATAATTTATATTTTATCCCAAATCTTTCCAACTTTTTACATTAGCACAATTAGAAAAATGAATCACTGCTTGGCACAATTCAATTTTCTTGCAGTACAGAAGATCTAAACTGAATTGATGTAAACTGTATCAAAATCTGAGAATGACAGAAACAATAACCCCAGCGAAAGATAGCTAGCTGAGCTATTACTGCAACAACACTTTAGAGGTTGTTCAGAGAGACACAAACAGGGTGGGGGAAGGGAGGTGGAAGCTGGGACTGTACTAACTCAGACGGAGGGCATAGTGTATGTAAAGTAATTCATACACCAGGCGATACTATTTAAAAGGAAATAAAACTGATTAAATATAAATATATTCTCATGTACTGTACAAGGAAGACACACTGAGCAGTCTTCTCTTCTATTAGAAGATGTTGGGCATGTTAAATTCTTTTACATTTGTCTCCCTCAGAAAGGATCAAGGTAATTTATTTGGTTCTGCTGTTAAGATCAAACTGGCCCAAAAAGATGCGCTGCCAGGTCACCTTTGACCCCAAAACCAGGTCTTCCCTGTGCAAGACCGCACAAAGTGGGCAGCGCAGCGTGTGCAAAACGGCTCCCCCTCCCCCACTCCAGCACACTCTCACTGAGCACACCGAGTGCAGAGTGGAAAATTACAGAAAATCACATGCAATACCAGTGCTCAACAGTAGGGGGCAAATCGGGCTATTTCCATGTGAGAAAAATTGTCAGTAACTGACTGTCTGTTGTCTGCGCTGTGAATAACAGCTAGGGATACTGCCTTACAAGGTCATGATACAACTACATCATCAAATAGTTCATGACATGGGAAATTCAAATATTTGGTTAACATTAAATACAAGGGTTAACCGTCTCAAAAGCATCACTGACCTCCATGTATGTATTTTTGTGGTAGCTAGCAAGGCTCTAATAGCAACGGACTCAATGCCCAGTTAAGATACTGTGACAGAGTACCCGAAATAATCACAACACTCAATTTGAGGGTTAAAAAAAAAGACACTTAGGGCAGGGTTCTTGAGGCTGGGATGCAATTTCAAAAACAGGCAGCCTACATCAGGTATACAACTCATTCAACATTGCACAAATTAGCCAGAGGGAGACTGCTCACTACTCCTTAAGGAGACTCACCCTCAGGGTGTAGGCCTGTACTGTAACCAGGAGCAAAGGACAGAGCTGTCCCCTGATCTACTCATGTCTCCCAAAACAACCTATAACTACTAGGGAAGGGAACGTACTAGGGAAAAGGTCCCCGAAACTCCAAAGGGGTCAGGCCTGTTCAGTCATGAGTATGCCCATCATGATAGTGATGCTGGACTTTGCTAAAACCCTCACCACTGTTTGCAGGCTGTAGAAATATTATTGAAGGGAGTTTTACTGTTGTTTTCTGTCTCTAGCTGAAATTCCATTTATTAAAAATTAGTCTTATGAAAAATTACTCTGGACAAATCTCCCGGTGAAACACTGTACTCGTCACCAGAAGCCTGGAGGAACCAAGACCAGACTGGCACAGACAGTCAGACCTGGATGTCTGGAGAAGGAACCCGAGGTTGCATTTCCTGCAATGTAGGATGTCATTTACCTTTATGATTGCCTCACTTTGATTATTTGGGCTTGCATGTCTTTGGTCTGCTCATTATCCAAAACTTTTAATAAAATGCTGTTCATTTTCCTATTTTGTGCATTACCTTGGGTTTTCCTGAGAGTTCAATTTGACACACAAACTCCCTATAACATACATTAATAATTTATAAGTGAATGGGTAACTTGGTGCTATAGCTGTAACTTTCATTGGCAGCAAAAATAGGGTTTAATATATATTTTATCCCAAATCTTTCCAACTTTTTACATTAGCACAATTAGAAAAATGAATCACTGCTTGGCACAATTCAATTTACTTGCAGTACAGAAGATCTGAACTGAATTGATGTAAACTGTATCAAAATCTGAGAATGACAGAAACAAAAACCCCAGTGAAAGATAGCTAGCTGAGCTATTACTGCAACAACCCTTTAGAGGTTGTCCAGAGAGACACAAACAGGGTGGTGGAAGCTGGGACTGTACCATTTCAGACAGGGGGAGCATAGTGAATGTAAAGTAAGTCATGCACCAGGCAAGACTATTTAAAAGGAAATAAAACTGATTAAATATAAATATAGTCTCATGTACTGTTCAAGGAAGACAAACTGAGCCGTCTTCTCTTCTATTAGAAAATGTTGGACATTTTTCTCCCTCAGAAAGGATCAAGGTCATTTATTAGGTTCTGCTGTTAAGATCAAACTGGTCCAAAAAGATGCGCTGCCAGGTCACCTTTGACCCCAAAACCAGGTCTTCCCTGTGCAAGACCGCACAAAGTGGGCAGCGCAGCGCGTGTGCAAAATGGCTCCCCCTCCCCCACTCCAGCACACTCTCACTGAGCACATTGAGTGCAGAGTGGAAAATTACAGAAAAGCACATGCAATACCAGTGCTCAACAGTAGGGGGCAAATAGGGCTATTTCCATGTGAGAAAACTTGGCATAGGTACAAATTTTAAAGTAACTGTCAGTCTGTTGTCTTTGCGCAGTAAGTAACAGCTATGGACACTGCCTTACAAGGTCATGATACAACTATATCATCAAAAAGTTCATGGCATGGTAATTGAACCAAATATTTAAACATTAAATACAAGGGTTAACCGTTTCGAAAGAATCACTGACCTCCATGTCTGTATTTTTGTGGCAGCTAGCAAGGCTCTAACAGCAACGGACTCAATGCCCAGTTAAGATACTGTGACAAAGTACCCGAAATAATCACAGCACTCAATTTGAGGGTTAAAAAAAGACACTTAGGGCAGGGTTCTTAAGGCTGGGATGCAATTTCAAAAAGAGGCAGCCTACATCAGGTATACACTCATTCAACATGGCACAAATTAGCCAGAGGGAGGCTGCTCGCTACTCCTTAAGGAGACTCACCCTCAGTGTGTAGGCCTGTACTGTAACCAGGAGCAAAGGACAGAGCTGTCCCCTGATCTACTCATGTCTCTCAAAACAACCTATAACTACTAGGGAAGGGAACGTACTAGGGAAAAGGGGTCAGGCCTAAGGCTTGTCCTGTAACATACACCCTTGTCCTGATAATGATGTTGGACTGCAGAATCCCTGTTAAACTTTATAGATATTACAATAGCTAGCGTTTGATCATTTCGTTCAGTTCATTACACTCTTCAGAGATAGCAGTTGAACAACAATGGAATTTGTAACCGTTGATATGTTGGGTTTGGACTGAACTACTTGCCAACATTTTTGGCAGGTTTAAAATAAATACATAATACATAGTTGGCTTGCTTGTGGTGCCATGACCATTAATTCACAGTCATGATGAATCATGAGAAAACAAAACAAAACAAAAAACTGTATCATGTGTGAAGAATTACTACTGCCACATTTTTACAGTTTGTACAGTAAATGTTTATATTTACTGTAACCATGCCTTATGAGAGTTGATTTTTGACTGACTTTTTTATTTTTTGGATAAATACTACAGAATTAAATCCATGTTACAAGACTATGAACTGGATGGGAAAAAAAATAGACTAGACTAGCTATTTTACTCGACTAGCTTTTTTTTTGTTTGTTTTCTTTTAATAGCTACTTTTTGTAAGACATCTCAAAACAAGCATCCGTGTCTCAACCATCACATGCTGTATTGGGATTCACAGGTGTATGAGTGGTTTCCCTCAGATCCGCTCTAAAAAGCAATCATCATATAGACTGCCACAGCTGTGTGTGTGTGTGTGTGTGTGTGTGTGTGTGTGCGTGTACTTGCACTCACATGTGTGGTGCAAGCTTGGTGCTCCAGATGTTTTTAACTTGTGCATAGCTACCCCAGTGCAGGCTGAAGACAGAAGAAACTAAAGAGAAGGTGGACATGGCACGTTGAGCATGGAACACACTGAGGCATAAGCCAGAGGATTTCCTGTGCTCCTACTAGATGAGGAAGGGATATTGCCGCGAATCCATAACAAGCAGTTTTCAGTGTTCCGACCACTGCATAGCATCCTGCCAGAATTAGCCCACCAGGAACTCAGGAATTGATTATTAGACTGCTTTGTATTGGAATGGAACTAATATAACTGTAATAATAATAATTGCAAGAAATGTTAATAAAATGTATGTATGGTGCGTTTCTTGTAAAATGTGACTGGTGAAGACTTAATTTGGTTACAGAAAAAAGCAGTCTTTTTCTGACATGGCAGTTTAGCGATGTTTAGCCATCTTACATGACTAGTTAATGATTAGATGACTGCTGTACGGTGAAGCCAAATTGTTTAAAAAAAAAAAAAACTTGCATTCAGTGGAACTTAAACATTTAATAAAAATGATGTAAATATTTCACTTTTTGCCTGATGATTAAATTTACAAGAAATCAAAAAAGGTCTGCAGTGGCTGTGTTTACACTGCTAGCCAATCAGGACGTTGCACAACTCAAACCGGTTAAGACTGGATTAAACCAGTCTGGATAATGATGCACTATGAGGAAAGAAAAGCTCTCTCTCTCTCTCTCTCTCTCTCTCTCTCTCTCTCTCACACACTCTGTACTTCCACTGCTCTGCTACACAATTAACATCTCATGCTAATTGACATAATCAATAGTGACATATTTTTGTTTTGTCTTTATAGTTGTTGTTGTTTACTAGATATACTGAACAAATATTATAATTAAGCCCTTTTCATATTCTTCCAACACAAGTCTTGCACAAATGAATTACGCTACATTTAAATTGCATTACATGTTATGCCTTCATTTAAATATTATACACATTGTTTACATTGTACCTTTTCCTTTACTGCAGTAGCTTTAGAGAAGGGAGGGGGGGGGGGCGGTAACCGTGGCAGCTATACCTCTGGTGGCATTCACAGTCAATAATAGACTTACAAGTTCCCCCAGACAGGGGAGGTTATATATTAGTCTCATCAAATATTAACCTGGTAAAATATAGCCCCAGCGACAGCCCGGAAACTGAAATTTACCTTTCCTTTGTGACTTACTATCAATCACATTACGTATTATAATATTTACAGCTAGTCATTTGCTTGGTAGGAATGGTTCAATTAAGCCAACTTGTCTGTTTCAGCTGTGAAATCCAGCTACTAATGTGCTGTTTTTTTTTTTCATATTTCACAAGAGACATTACATTACATTCATTAAATTAGACACAAGCATGGGTTAGCCTATAACAAGCGCCAACTGGCATGTCTCACTGACTTATGTTCATCTAAAAGAATAATTCTGCTAAAAATCTTCCATGCTGATGTCCTTGCATCTCAAAAAAGTGCTTCCTCAAGGAATTGTACAGGCAGCTAAAGTCCCAGCTTCACATGATGAATCTGGACTGCAAATAACTTGACTAGGCGATGCTGAATGCTTGTGGTATGGACAGTGTTTCAGTGCATGTTTTACTATACACACTGCCCCTCCCCCGCTCCTTTCAACCATATCCGATTCCCATGCCGCTGTGCAGTTCCTCAAAATGGCCACCAGCTACACTGCTATGCTATGCTAGCTGCATAGCAGCAGCAGTGTGCATCACACACTAGACCTCTAAAAGAGGGAAAGTTGCTGACAGGACAGGCAGCAGGCACTGACTTGAATGTTGGATTAGAGGCGGAAGTGGATCAAATCTGTTCCCAGAGTTTTGTGCCTCTAACCTTCAGCATGGGAGGTTTACACATTCTAACAGAAGATTCTGTCCTGCTACAATTTAAGGTTCTAAAATTCAATGTCGAATTCAATGAACCCAGATTTTCTTTAGAACGTTCCATTTCCAACATTGCCATCACACCGGCTTAAGAGTTAAGGATCTCTGAGTCTGGGTCTGCAGTGTGCACAGGCAGGGTACTCCTCACCTGGTCTGCAGCACAGCCTAGCAAAGCACTGCAGCAGGTGCTGATTCCCTCACCATGTAATAAAGAGTCATTAAAAACAGGCTGTTAAAAAAGCCTGAGGAAAAAAAAAAAGACAAAAGCCTGGACAAAAAAAAGTGTGTAAATTGTTGGGATCAGTACTGTATGTTGTTGCAGTGAAGCTTGAACTGCAATAAATCCTTAGCGTTGAGTCAATCCAAGAGTAGGTTTAACAAACATCAACCAGCCAACCAGTGTAGTCCAGGCACTGTTTCCCATTCCTTCGAGAACAGTTTCCGATTGATACAAACACAGAAAAACAGTGTTCCGGCCTTCAGCCATGACAGGAAAGGTTTTGTACCACCACTGCAGGTAGCTTTTCCAGGAGGCATCGGCTTGCTGATCTCTTAATAAGGGCCAGTAGTAAGGTGTTGGGGATTAGATCGATTCAATTTGAGAGATGATTACCCCCAACACAGAGCAGGATTGGATTAGGCCTAAATGAAATATCCCACGGCTACAAGATAACCCTTGTGGTCTAACTTCTGTTTTCACATCTCTTCTGCCAGATTATGACAGAGATTTATCCCACACAGTAACCCAGACAAACACAAACAAGGCCTTGCTGACCAAAATCCTCATAACCCTTTTGTTTAAACACATATTGATCTGGACTAATTGAAATGCAATGCTACTACTGCCAAATACATTTTCTAATTAAAGCTAATCAATTTGTGCACCGCCTAATTAGCACCACCTGACACCATTCTATGCAAAAGAAGCACCTTAACT
Organism: Alosa alosa; assembly: GCF_017589495.1. Classification (NCBI taxonomy): domain Eukaryota; kingdom Metazoa; phylum Chordata; class Actinopteri; order Clupeiformes; family Clupeidae; genus Alosa; species Alosa alosa. The sequence goes on from NC_063195.1 coordinate 18,308,912, forward strand.
TCCTGAGCAGAGCAAATACGGCAGAGAAGATAGTCAATGGTAAGTTCTAACGTACAACATGAAATGTGAAGAATGTGTGAAAAACTGTGAGGTAGCCTACAACTTTAGAACCTGGATTGCATAACAGACACGTTTAAATTATGCCGTATTTACGCTATACTGAAGTCACCACAGTCCTATTTAATAGTAGTTAAAATAAACTTCTAAAAAAATGGACACATCACTAAGTCACAAGGAGCTGCATGCTGCCTCATTAAACACAAACTCATGTTCACACTGCATAGCTAACCAGAGCGCTAGCCATGCTGAGGCGCCTGTTACTTAGCTTAGGCTACTAAGCTGTCATTAGGCTACTACACACTTAAACTTGCTTATCAGTATCATACAATGTGATAAATGAACATTAAACCATAGCACAATTCAAGACAAATTTCATTCCCCATCCCTCACGCCCCCAAAAAAATTAACTAAGGGAAAAAAGGACAGTTAATCATCAAAATGTTTGCTGGACGCTAGCCTGTATATTTACGCTTCAGAAAATTTGACGTTTAAAACCGCAGTCTTTTCATTTGTATGTTGAGAGTGAGTACATAAAGAGTTTATTTCCTAAATATGACCTAACCTGAGGCTGCAGTCTTCCAGTGTAGTAGGGCTTGCGTTGAGAAAGCATGTGAAAGTGTGCTGCTTAGCAAACAAGAAGCACTGTTCTGCTGCTAGGGACAGCAGCAGGAGTGGGGGAGGGTGGCGAAAGCTGTTACCAGACTGTACCAATATTGTAGGGGGGAGGCTTTTTAGTTGTGTTACCAAGGATGTGTTACATGCTGATAGACTAGATACAAGGGGGGAAGCCCCTTACAAACCCCTGAACAAGTTTATCTTGTCACATTATCTTTGTTCTGTGTATGTCTGTGTGTGTGTGTGTGAGAGAGAGAGAACTCAGCAGGGAATATGGTCTTCAGCAGTATTCAGACAAAAACAAATATATAGAAATACACTCAAACAAGGTAACCTCAAACCCGCAAACATTTTTATTTGTACAGACAAAACAAAAGAACCGTCACCACACACAATTGTTCAAATACAAGTCCCCTCCCCCACAATCCAGCACAGTCTGTCTCAGCAACGTAATGCAAGGCAAGCAGAGTGGAAAATTACCAGTCCTAGAACATACCATTGTTGCAACATTCCAGGGGATTGAATGTTACATCTGAACACCAGGGGGAGCATGGCAGTGGAGCAAAACTAGCAAATACAAGGTCATGGATCTCTAAAACCTGTCGAATAAACAACATAACCTTCAAACTAATGATTTCTTCACACATAAGTCCTAAGTTCCAAACACTTTCCAACTCTTTTCCGTTTAAAGTTGGTCTACTTCTCACCTTGTATGAGGATACCGTGTGCCCTGTCTGACTACTTACATGTGCTTCAGTACAACAGTTACACACTCAGAGTGGAAGCAATCTACACTAGTTCACGTCTTTCAAATCAAGATCAGTTAACAAGCAACAAAGTACGCCACACTTACTTTAACATGCAAAACCGTGAAAAACAGTAGGCCTAATAGCAATGCAGAGGAGTATTAGAGGGCCTCTACAACAGTCTACAATTGAGGGCTAGCTAGACCATTCAGAGGCATGCTCGAGGAGGTGAAAACATTATCCCTGTTCACAATTTTTCCCCTCCCATCATCCTGCAGTTTACTTCTATTGCTTCCCTCTATGGAATGCCTAGTCCTCTCTGTAAAATGCCTAGTCCTTCTCTCTGTGGAATGCCTAGTCCTTCTCTCTGTGGAATGCCTAGTCCTTCTCTCTGCGGAATGCCTTTCTGTCTGTGCTAACCCCAAGCAATAACACTTGCACCCCACCCTATCCTCTCTGCCCCAATACATCCCGCAGTACCAACTAGGCTGCTCCAGTCGATACAATTTGACAGTTGAGAAGGAGAACTAATGATAAAATGTCTCGGATTAGCGATCTACTCTTCAGCAAGCAGCAGAGCACCCAGAGTACCACTCAAAATGGCTAATGGCTGTTCACACAGCAGTCCCTTGTTGGCTGGTAACACTACCACTGTGAGTCTGAGTCCCTGTGCTGGCTCCCAATACCAAGATCAATCCCTGCATGCATTGCACTGCCATGACTCCAACACACATACAGCTGGAACATGCTGTGTTGCACATGCGTCCTCACGGAGAAGGGCTAGAGGTGGTTGCTATGGCATTACGATCAATCTGATGGTCACTACCGTTTTTGTACACACTTTGACCTTTCTTATTTAAACCTGAAAATGCCGAGTCATCATGTGATTATGAAATAGCCTAGTCACATTGTAATTCTTTGTGTCATCCTAATAGTCTATGGCCCAATGTTAAGAGTGCAATGTGAGTAGTTGTAGTTATTCTATGAAATAGTCAAGACAATGTTATAGTTGCCCATGTATGTTTTGCAGGATGTAAAAAAGCATCCAAGTGTTTTGATTTGAGCTCTAGTACCAGACTGGGGGCTGAGTTAGGGCTAATTGTAATAATGTGATATTGTCAGAGTGCTGAGTTAGGACTAATTGTAATAATGTTATAATTGTCAGAGTGCTGAGTTAGTTGCGAGGGATGCATCCTCATATGTCATTTTTCTCTTATATCTAACGCGTAATCAGCCTTCTCCTTTAAAGAGGGGTGCATTCTTTGTGTGTGCCCATAGACCCTTTCAACAATAAAAACAAAAACAATGCTTGAACGTTCTATTTGGTTCCCAATCTACTTCCTCTGCATTAAGATAACATATGGAATGTTAAAACGGAAGTCTTGTGGGGCCAACTATGATGCTGATAATGGAACTCTCTTGAAAGGGTAGGATTTGTCACCAAGTGTGGTGCAGCACTACAGTGCCATCCATCGCACATACACAAACTAGAGACACGGCAAGCTGCAGAGAGAAAATGCTCATATTTTTGCCAACTCACTAGAGTAAAGGAAGTAGCCTCTGACAATTGAGATGATTATGTGGTGAAAAAAAATTAGATCACTAACAAAATTGTAGGCAATATAAGTGATTTCTAACCATTTTATATGTATTAGAAGTGAATACTGATCTACATGAATTACATTTTTATATATTATGTGTATGCTTTTCTATATTCAATTCTATGCATCAACTTTGCTAGGTCTGTCATTTGCTCTGTCTATGTCACGACTTTCTAATAAAGGTCACAAGTTAGAAGCTAGGGGTATTCTGCCTGAGGCAGTAATATCCTGTGAGGGAGCATACTATGACAAGAAAATGCTGAAGGATGTAAGCCTATATTGTATTGACCCATTATTTTACTTCCTTGGAGTAGCTCACATGACTTGAGCGTGAGGATCACATGCTATGTCCGAGAAGTATCCATGTATTGTTGTATTTCTATGCATGAGGATTTTTGGAAAAGATTGTATGTTCAAGTAAGAAGCATGTGATTTGTTTTACTACGATGTAACTAACATGTATAAGAGCACTTTGGTCTGTTTCTCACACTTACAGTTTTTGAACAAAGTATACTCCACTGAACAATTCTGAAAATAGTTTTAATGTGGACGCAAATCAGGACTTGTTTCCATCATTTTATGAGCAAAGGAATCTACGCCCAGTGGAAACATGCTAGTGTTGTCACGATACCAACATAACATTCCATAACACGCTGCATATACAGTATATATATATTGCACTCTAAGATGGTGGTCAAATGTGTGGTTCCTTAAAATAGTACCAGTGCTAGGGTTATACGGCAAGATACATCTGTAAACACAGGGGACATGGGTTCCAAACGCAGAAAGTGGTAATAACCCCTAATTCCTTTGTGGTCTCACGGTTACCCATCGATTCAAAAACTCCATTTTGCAGTTCTTTCTGTACTATTTTTGTTCTGCAGTTGCAAAATCACCCTTCCTTATGCAAGTGCGTCCCTCCTAGTGTTTCCTACAGACACACAAAATGGCCACCATCTCTCATCTGGCAGACAGAAGTATTGCAGTGGCCAGTAGCAAAATGGGAGCCACAGAAAGGGGTGCATAAAATTAAGCATAATCACCACACTACAGTGTATGCACTATGTAGACATAGACCATGTAGACATACATTCAGATGAATGCATCCAGTCCTTCATACGCAGGCCTTTCAGGTATTATTATCAGCAATCACTCCTTTATTCAAAACAGGCACTTGTCTCTCTTTTTAATAGTCATTTATCATTAAGCAGCTGTCAATTAAATGATTAGCAAATACCTTATTTTTGCTTAATTAAACATCCCTAAACAGTCTTTGGTACAATGGACCTGAATACAATCAGTAAATTGAACAAGTTTGTACACTCACAGACAATCAGGATGCACCTGAATGCACTTTGATGACTGCGTTGTTCTAAATTTCGGCTAGATTGTTCAGCAACTGGTATCAGTAGGTCCATGCCTACCTTTGTTGGTGGAAACAGTGAATATTCTTAAAGAAGCAACGAGGCTGTGACTGGCGAATAATGTAACATCTGTGGGGAAAATGCCATTTCTATTTTGCAATTTTTCAGGTTGTGGGAGTAGCAATGCTCTTAAGCATTACCATAAACAAAATAGTGACGAGGAATGTGTGAATGGAGTGACTTGTTAGTTTAAAAAGATAAATTCCATTACTTGAGGTATGACCTTAAGGTTTTTACTATACTAAGGTAAAATCCAAATGTATTAAATTAATTCTTGTTTTGCACTGTTGCCAGTGAAAGATTTAGCAACATAATTATTAATATGGTCTTCCCTGAACAGAAATATTCTCATGTCGGCTAGCCCTGCATTTTAAATTTGAAATGTGCACTCAAGCCAGGGTTGGTGTAAGGTTTTCCCATGTCTTTCATCCTGGAAGTCCAGAAGCACTAACATGTTCAGGTGGAGTGCATAGGCTATTAATTACAACCAGCCTGAGTCAAAAGACAATATTTTGCTATTGATGAATTAATAAATCAGATCTGCTTTGAATAATTATTTTCCCTGTTTATTTGTCTTCAAAATAGCATTAGTTATTGAGGATTCTCTACTTGTAGGAGTTGTATGAATCCTTATGGCAAAGATTTGAGATTATCTTAATTGGTCTAGGCTATGATTTGTTTTGTACGATCGTAATGGAGGCTAACTTTAATTAATCAATTATACAGGGTCTGCATAAAAGGATGAGGGTATTTAGAAGAGAGCTCAAACACTATAGCCACTAAAACAATTAGTACACAGGTGGCACACTTAATCATCATGTCAATGCATAGAACATATTGATTTATCAATACAACAGTCCTGCATAAAAGCTCTAATAAATAGTAGAAATAGTAGCATACATATCATATAAATAAATATATTATATAGGTAAATATAAAAATGAGTACCATTTAGCATTAATTCTTTCTACCATTCTACCATCTAATATTAACTCCTTGTAGCTCAAATGTTTGGTCTATGTTATTATTGTCATGTCTAATCTCACAAATTGTGAAGCACTTTCGGTCAACTCTGTTGTTTTTTAATGTGCTATGCAATTAAAATGACTTGACTTGACATTCTATGTGAAAGGCTACACTGCATGGATGACTCAGGTATACTCAGCAGTCATGCACACAGCATGTGCCATGTACAGCATGTAGGCAATTAACCTAGATGGTCACATATGAGAAAGAGATACTCTCAGCCACTGGTCACTGCCGTTTGCGAGTACATTATCCGTCATGTGGCCGGAGGTGGGAAATAGTGAATAGCTTTTTCAGAGATCAAAAGGGCATACCATGTGTGGGTGGAATGATGGGGGAGGGAGAGTCGCTGGAATGAGACAGAGTGCTTGGACTGTACCATGTACTAGTCCAGGGGCACAGAGATTTTTTTTCTTGCTGTTGTTTCTGTTGTAGCTGTTTTTTAGCGCTAATAGTAATGATGACAAGATATATTATTAAAGTGTTCTTAAAATGACATCTGTTCCAACGCTAAGGGAGAGTTTTGACCTTTCTTTCAGCATGTTTCTGTGCATACTCAGGACTCTGTTGAGAATTCTTTCTAAAGCCTTTCTCTCAAAAACAACAAGAAAACACGTAAAAACTACACACCAATGAAACCACAACAACGGAGGGCCACTCTAGCGCACTTCACAGTACAAAAAGTACAAACAGCCCTTAGAGCTCCTCCCACCCCACCCCCCTCCCCTTCTCCAGTGTTGAGCACAGAGATGAGAAGGCAGAGTGGAAAATTACTGACCAACCATGAACACCACTCTGACTGTGGCCTGGGTCCAACAGTAGAGGGAGCCATGCAATGGCACACAGTTAGCCAAGTGTTAAGAAAGGGGAAAACATTGATACTCGAACTTAGACGTAGCTTCATAGATAATTTGACGACAAAACAAAATATATCTTAGTACATTAAAATGATTGCATTCTAATCAGACTGTGCTATCTTGTCAAGAACTTCCGATCTCCAGAGCGCACTGTCTCTCTATCTCTCTCGTTCTCAATGCTCTCCCTAGCTAACACTCGGTCAAGCATAATGTAGAATTAGGCCTAAGCCTTAGACACACAGCCACAAGTACTTTTACAATTCTTTTAACAGTGAAGAGAAAACATACTTGGAAATGGATGTTATGGATGGATGGGTATGGACATGTTGGGTGCTCTGGGACAAATAAAGAATTTATTCTAAACTAAGATAACATTTTTGGTATTTAAATGTCATGATTTTGCCCCTTTCATGTCACAAGTACAACATTTTTCTTTCTCCTGTAGGGGGCCCAGCTTGCTGTTGCAGAGAGTGAGCTGCAGTCATGCCCATATCCCAGTTCTCATTATGGCCCAGCTACACTGCCGAGGCTCAAAATGGCTGCCAGATTTATTTTTTATTTATTTATTTTTGGAGTAACAAAAATGTCAATGTTTCACTGCAGATTATTTTTTAATGCTGTGTTGACTGGACCTTGAGTGTAAGAATTCTCCATTATAAATGTAATTAAAATATGTAATTTAATGTATGATAAATGTGTCTAACTTCTATATTATTATTTATTTATATTATACTAAAATTAGACTAAAAAATACAACAATATTTTATTTTAGAGTGTTTAGCCTGAGGGGTTTAACAGCAGCATATTGTGAGCTTTGACCACACTTTGAAAATAACCCCAGTGACCTGGTTCAAAGTCTGCACTCTGCTACAATTCAGCCCTTAACTTTGAATTCCTGGCCAATGTGCAACTGCCGCTTATTTCCCATCGTCCCTATTCAATTGTGGCATCCCCATGATATGGTTTACGTCCAAACTGTGTTGGGTCCTAATCAGTGTGTCCTCATAAGAGCTAGCAAGGTCGTTTACAAGGTCAGCGAGGCACAGACCGAAAAAGAGGAAGGAAAAGGGGTCTCCTCTGTGAGAAACGGACCGACTGACACATTACCACGTATTAATTTAGCAGACGCTGTTATCCAACGCGTCTTACCGCAAGAGAGTAACATTCAAGCTGCAGTGCAGAGGAGACCGTACCCAGGAACTACTACTGCGTCTGTCAGCCTTATCGAATCACACAAAAGTAAGAACAAGCGGAATGAGAAGGGTCTTCTCTTTCCTAGGTCAGTCCATACACAGCATGCAACCTTGATGATGCAGCTGGTAGTCTGAAGGTAAGGTACCGGGGCTTTTAGGGACATCATGTGTCACACAGTATCTTCTTCTTGCAGCAGCAACGAGATGCTTGTATGAAGATGCAGGACAAACCTATGTGTTACACCGAGTAACTGTATTAGGTTACACAGTATGACATTTACTGAAATCAAACTAGATAAATAAAATTTGGAGGGGAAAAAAACCACAACAAACCTGAACCTGAAATATTTACTATTTACCCAGTGACTTGAGATCACAACACAAAGATGCTAGTGTCCCAAACTGGTGCTCCTGCCAAGACCTATTTAAAAAAAAAAATGTTTAACCATGATTCACTTCTGCTATAGGCTAACTGAGGGTTAAGTCATTTTTAATGGTTATAGACCCTTTCAAGAGAGTTCCATTCTCAGCATCATAGTTGGCCCCACAAGACTTCCGTTTTAACATTCCATATGTTATCTTAATGCAGAGGAAGTAGATTGGGGCCCAAATAGAATGCTCAAGCATTGTTTTTGTTTACCTTGTTGAAAGGGTCTATATTTCAAAGTCAAAACTAAAAGATGTTACCACGCTATAAGGGTGTATAAAAAGCATTGCACATCAGCTATCTGCCCACAGGCATTACGTTAAATACTACATTCTTACAATGCAATCTTAATGGACAGGCATACAGAAACCAGTTGAATAACCTACACTGTAATTTTATGATTAGAGTCAGATTGATAATGTCAGACCACCATACTCAAGGTGACAACATGCTGCCAGAAACAGCATCAGGGCACTACTGCAGGTCTTTCCCTGATGCTGAGATAACATTTCTGTGTGAGGAATGCTGTGTAAGAAAGTATATTTGCTGAAACAATATTTGCATCTATCTTTATATACAGATAATCAAATAATAGTATTGTTTTCCCATTAAAAAAAACAACAACCGTCATTTCTAAATCTGCTGCTAGCCAATCAGGAAGCTGTATTGCTGTAACCAGTCTGAGCTGGTTCAAACCTGTTTTAGACAGAGAGCGGAAGGAGGTGGGGGGTTGCTGGCTCGATTTCTCTTGTTGACTCTGTAGTTAAAGGCACAGACCAGAGAGAGTGTGCTACGTTCTATACCTGTGGTTCCTAATTACCAACTTTATTTTCTGTATAGCAATCTAGATGTTTGCTGTAGCCTACATTCTAGGCCCAGACCATGATGATTCATGAATCTCCACACACGTTGGCTTGATGACATCACAAAGAATGTGAAGTTATCTATATTTTAGCCTATGAAATCATGCTATGACTAATTATGTTTGCCAAAAATTACCACAGTTGCTCAAAAGCCATTTTTTGTTTTTTATTAATTTGCTCATCTAACTTTCAAGTTTCATACTTAGATTTGTAACATGTAAATGAGACATATCGGTCATTGTAAAAGTGTTCAGGGTGTGACAAATATTTGCTATTAGTAAACCACTTGACAGTATAACAATGCATTGTATACTCTTGCTTCTCATTGCGTGTTAACAACCTCAACATCGCGTGTTAACAACCTAAATCAACATCCATATTAATATAGATAAACCACCTTCCCCCAACTTGGGAGGAGGGGCCACTATACTGTAGGTGTTTTCCCCTCTTTGGAGGAAAGTGACCAGAGGTTGCTGCATTAACTGAAATCCATCTGAGATTCCTTCTTGACTGAGCACAAAAAAATATCACAATGTCCGCACCCAGTATCCATACTGCCCGGATTCAGTTAGCTGGAAGCCATACAGCATTAGCTGGATACTCACTGCAATGTAGGCCTACGTGCCCAGACTAAAAAATTGTCTGGGCATTGTTCTTTTGGCCTTTCTGAATCACGGGATCAAAAGAGTATATTATACGTATACTTACATTTATACTTATAATATGTCTGTACTAGCAGGTGTCTGGAGTGTGGACATCTGATGCCATGTAGATTACTAATGGTATTCTGGTTTAGTCAGGTTTGAAAAGCTTGTACATTGACTGAAGTGAAATGATACCGGTCTATGTCTTACCATCCCCCAAGGCCTAACATTAATTCACAATTCATCCATCTTCAGTACTGCGTGCATAAGGTCTATGGCACATGACTGGCGGCTCCTTGCTGAATCTTTTAGGCTGGCTATTGTTTTCTTTTGATTCCAACATCAGTTGTGAGGACAGGTGTTTGATATTTGATCTTAGCCTGGTGGTCAGGCAACAGCATTTTTTTTTTTTTCACTTATTTTTGTGTTGAACTGCTATACCATACACACTTTTCCTGATCGCCATGATTTAAAACGCTTGTTTATAGTCAATATTTTTGTCTATCTAACCACGGGTCAGCTGAAAAAAAGGTTCTCATCAGAGCTTTCCTACTCCAGTACCTTCCTCCCTTGTCAATGTCTCTGAGCGCACATTTTTGGTTCTTGATCAAAAAAGGTAAGTGTACACACTTGTACACCTATATTGCTTATTAGATTACATTTCTATATAAAAATAACCAGATTTCAGTTGCCTAGGCCTATTCCAAAATACTAGGCGCAATATATTACAACTTCAAAAAAGCCTGCAGAGTAGCCATGTTCCGTGCTTCATGGCCTATTGGCCAGACATTTCTTCGGCACATTTTTATGTTGCTAATGTTGTTTATCCATATTTTAATGTTTGTTTACGTTCTATTTTTAATGACTGTCGTGAGTCTTTTTCATGGTGTTAGCATCCAGAGTGTTATGCTATCAACTGACACAACTAACTTGGCCTTCTGACAACTGTGCAAGGTCTACATTTAGCTTCTTTTTTCCCCCCCGCAAGCTCTTTCTGTCAGGAGGGATAGAAGTCAGCTGTATGAGGGAGACTAAGTTGGTCCTAGTACAGTACTAATCGCAAGTCCAGATAAAAAACAAAATAGGAGCGAGGGAATGCACACGTGTTTGGAACCCAAAGCATTCCAGGGTGAGGCGGCAGAATGAGAAAAACATGTTCGGGGGAGGGGCTGCTGGCCTTGGACTGCACCATTATGTAGGTCACTTTGTCCTGTTTCAGAAGTGCTAATTCTGAGTGTAAACAGTTCAGGTGTGAATACTGATTCATATATTGTAGTCAGACTGACTACAAGTGATACTTCGGTCATAATAAATATAGGTGGAAACACCAGACAGACCGATGCGCGCCCGCACACACGCACACGCACGCGCACGCATGCACACACACACACACACACACACACACACACACACACACAATTTAAAATGCTAACCAAAATGTACATTATTAGTCACAAATGTACATTATTAGTCACAGTTGAGCACTGATTTGCGCAAAGCACATTTATACCCCTCCCCCACTCATGCACAGTCCTCCACTCATGCAGCCGATGCAGTCATAGGAAGTGGAAAAACACTGACATCTATGGCCTGTACCATTTAGAGGAAGCTACAGGGGTGAATCTGAGATACACACAACATTCTTCTCAGGGGTTACTAATTACAGTGAGTTCATGTTTGCATCAGCAACCACACTTACGTTTTGCAAGCAAAAAGTTGAACATCTAAGATATGCTACATCAACGTGTTTTTTTTTAGTGGTAGTCCTTTTCGACAGCTAGCAGTTTGCAGTTGTGGGATCTGGATCAGCACAAAAAATATTGTCCCGCTTATAAACCCGTGGTTCTTAACATTTTGCAAGTCATAGCCCCCCAGAACTAGGGATGCACGATATATCGGCGGCCGATATATTATTAGCCGGTAAGTGAAAAAATTAAAATATTATTATCGGTCCGATAACAGAATTCTGGCCGATAATTTGCGCCGATATTTTTTTAAAGTCCTAATTTAGGCCTACGTAAGGTCCGTCTGGCTACACTGAGCTACTTGAGCTTGGTTGGCTATACTTTTTCCTCAATATGTCAGTGGTGTGAATGTATTTCACCACTCTAACAAAATCTGTGGATATGCGTTCATTTGGGAATCTGTGCATCTCAAAATCCTCTCGTGAATGATCCGCCATTTAACCTTAACAGAGCGGAGCTCAGCCCTATCTAGAGCAGTCTTGTGCTGGTGTGTTTGCACTTTACCGCGCTGGTCGGGGAAACAAATAAACAAACTCGTTAGTGGGACGAGTACATAAGTAGGCCTAGTTCTAAGTTGTGTTTTAGTATTATTTTGCATTACTTTAGCTTGGGTTTTGTATTATTACCTAGAAATATGCTAACCATTCCTGCTTCAGTCCCAGACAGGTCATCATAATAAGTTATTAAAACCTTCGGGGCTAACTCCTTTCATTTCTGCTGCAGCAGGTTGTGCGCAACAGAGTAGACGGACATAAGATACAGTCTGAGGAGTTGCAGCTTTATTCAGTTACCCGCAATTGAAACTAAACCTAAGTTTCCCTCACAAACTCTGATTTGGTCGCTATACTGTAGCTTATTCCAAGCTGAGCCGCTTATGAGCCGCTTAGTCCTAAATGAAAACGATTCAAACTCTCTAGCCACTCACTCGCAATTCACTGATGTCAGGTTCACTTAAAGGAGCCACACATACTGTAGGGCTAGGCTACTGTTATGTTGTTGACTGCCATACTATTGAGGACTATTATGAGTTCGGTCCATCATTTGGTGGTAGGTAAAATTACTGCAATAAAATTATGCTTATTAAATGCTTTCCCCAAATCACTTTTCACAAAATGTTTTCAAGAGTAATATTATCGGTTACCGTATCGGTATCGGCCACAACAAACCAATAAATATCGGTTATCATTATCGGCCCTAAAATTCCATATCGGTGCATCTCTACCCAGAACAATCAGGTTAGCGTTAGCGTAACTTTGTGGCTTTACTGCTGTTCTCTTATATCAGATTGAGATTGGAGTCTTCAGCTGAAATAACGTTACTTCATCTCAGAAGCCATCTCCATAGGGGGGGCGGATGAGGTGTCTTCTTGACCAACTATCAGCGTTATGAATGTAGGACAACGTTGTTGTGCTTAAAACTGCAATTCCTGACCATAAACAGCAATCCACATCGATTGGAACAACTATCAGCGTTATGAATGCATAGTAGGACAACGGTAGTCCTTTTCGACAGCTAGCAGTTTGCAGTTGTGGGATCTGGATCAGCACAAAAATATTGTCCCGCTTATAAACCCGTGGTTCTTAACATTTTGCAAGTCATAGCCCCCCAGAACAATCAGGTTAGCGTTTGCGACCACCAACCCCACCCTCACCAGCATGCACCCTGCACCTTTTTTGCCCAGAGACAGAACTTTGTGGCTTTACTGCTGTTCTCTTATATCAGATTGAGATTGGAGTCTTCAGCTGAAATAACGTTACTTCATCTCATAAGCCATCTCCATAGGGGGGCGGATGAGGTGTCTTCTTGACCAACTATCAGCGTTATGAATGCATAGTAGGACAACGTTGTTGTGCTTAAAAATGCAATTCCTGACCATTAACAGCAATCCACATCGATTGGAACAACCCAAGCCAAGGAGGACTATACTGTCATGACATCAAATTATTAGCCCATAAAGACTGCAGTATCATATAGCCAATTTACTGATGCTTCGCTAAAGCCAGAATGCCAATGTAGACTGACTAGTTTGAACTCTCCTCATTTTGTTTCCACTGACAGCAGTTTGCGCCACATTCATAATCAACTATTCTTCACAAGATGGTGGCGAACAATAGTAGAGCAAGGGTGATGCACTGCTCATTTTCTACTTTTTTTCTCACTTACAAAGTAAAAGATAGTTTGGTTTGTCTGCAGGAATCCTTTCCATAGGGTCTGTCTTACTCTGATGTAGCGACATTGCTCCAAGCATCTATATCGTATGCATTTTACAGTCTCAGAACTGCACTGAATGACATCATTTAGGTCCCAAACACAAATAGATCCCAAGTTGAAAAATACTGAACTTCTCCTTTAAGGTAAAAAAAAAATAGGCCTACATGGTGGTACTTTTAAATAGGAACTATACACAGTAGCATCTTTGTGGAAAATTGCAAAAAATACAATAATATTTTCCACTTTTTTTTCTAAACAAAAGTAATTACATATCTTAAATATCTGTTCAAAAACATGAATCATCCAAAGCAGACACTACCAACAATTGTACGCTACTGCATGATACTTTTTAATTATATTACTTTCTCAAAACAGTATTTTTCTTGCTCCACAACTTTAGGTAAATTTACAGAAAAATCACAAAAGTTTACAATGTCAAACGTCAAGGGGCGCCATGTTGACTTCAACGGACTAACGTTAGCTAGTTACGCAAATTTTCCTCACTAGCTATCCAAAATAGTGTGACTAGCTAGTTTATGTTAGCAGACAGATCGTTGGCATTAAGGTATACACACCGTCCTCCCATAGGCACCACAAATCCGACCGTTTGTCAGTAATAATGCCGCAATCCGTCAACTGTATCTTTATATATATCCCCGACATTTACAGAATAAAAAATAACATTGACTAAGTAAAGACATAATGCTAACGTTAGCTAGTTTACAAAGTTGTGAACACTTGTCAAAGAAAGAATATTTTGACAATTACTAATGTAGGCTCTTAACATTGCATGCTAAGCATCTTTAACTCTGCAAACACTCTGTCAGTTGTATGCAGCTGTAATCATAAATGTCCCGATGACTAATTTGTAACGTTAAATATTAGAGTAACGGTACGTTACAGGACAACTAACGAACTAATGGTGGCTAACCTATCCTAGCTATCTAGCAACACAAAATGGTACTAGCACTTACCGACGAGTTTTCCAGCGGCAACTCAAATCAGCATTCGTTCTTCTAATACTCCAGAGCTTGACCGGGTTTTGTCCAGTACACCTGAGATGCTTGTTGCAGTATGTTACCGAAGCAACGTTAACTTAGTCCAATATCAGATGAGGGTGACAGAAAAGTAACGTTATAACGAAAACAAGAAACCACAACAACACTGTCTCTAGTGGTTCGCGGTGGTTCTCTAGCTGTACTACAACCCCGCGCGTTCCCTCTTCTTGCCATCAGAACCACACAAAGCAGCGAGACATAATGGGGGTTGGGCTTCGCTGGACAGCGTGGTGGACGAAAGAGAATAGGCGCCTCCCACTAGCTGCTGCGGACTACAAATTCTTCAGCAGCACAAAATCCACCAAGAGCTTGTCAAATATAGTATTTTTTTTACCTGTCCTCAGTGTGTAATAGACCAAAAAGCTATTGTGTCATATGTCAGTTTCTGCAATATCAGTTGACAGCTGATGGTGAATGTGTCAGATTCAGAATTGTAGCTTATGGCAGGCTATCTCAGTCTGGTGTCTCATATGGCTACATATTTTGATAAATTCATTCGTTTCTAAACTGAAATGGCAGTTGCCGGAACCAAGAGGTAGAGTGATATTAATGACTGGATTGGAGGGGAGAAAGGTCTCTGAGCTAATTGATCGCTGATGCTGACTTTGGACTTTCTGAATATTTCCCCTTGAGTTAGGTGGGCTAATTTTGTCATATAACTTCTCTGTGGTGGAGAATACAGAATATCTTACCATTCGAACTCCACTAGCAGTTTAACCTTATATTGTTTTCTTATGGAGATAGGCTAGTTCATATGCTAGGTTTGCTTCCTGCGCCCTACCAACTCTTATCTGGCAAGAGCAATTAAGTATACAGTTCTCTTAATTAATCCTCCTCCTAAATCTCAACAAAAAATGTTTGGTATCTTACATTGTAACGCAAAAAAAAATCGCATTGCAAGCTACTTTTATAATGTAGTGTAATGTAAGGATGGTATCAATGGTCCCTTAGTTCAAAACTGTGAGCAGTTCAGTCAGTCACCCACGGAACAGTCAATGGACTCGTCCTGCACTTATCTGAACAAGTCACACACAAAGGCAGGAGAGAGAGAGAGCACGAGGGGGAGGGGGAATTTTTAAGCTCAGGAGGAGGAGTTAAGTGGTTGTGAATCTGCCTCTTCTCTGGCTGGAGAAACAATCCCTTTTAACCTTATTATTCACCATTGTTTTTCTACATTCAGTTATAAAGTAAAGATTGGGAGATAGCCTATCTTTTCACAAGTTTAGAAAGTTTCAATAAGCGCCATATAATTTCTTAAAATCTGCTATCTTCATCGGTGTCTTTAAGACAGAGCTTTTGTCATTGTCATTTTGGTGAATTCGTGGTGTCAGGTTTTTTTTTTCTTTTTTCAGGATTAGTGGGATGTTTTTTTCTACTGATCTAACATAGGGTAGATTTGTGCAAAGCAAAAGCCTACTCAGTACAATCAATAAACACATTTTTAAATCTGTAAGCTGAATAGGCTATTTCTTACCTACCTTAGGCTAGGCTATCTAAAAAATAGTGTAAAGCAACTAGCATAAAATTAGTGCTCACCTTGGTCATAGCTCACTAACAGAACAATCCATGCAGTCTACATTAACACTCTCTAACTCAGAAATGTATAAATAACCTCACCATCTCATTCATAAAACAATAATAATTATTCTTTTTTATCATCAGAATGACCTTTCTATTGCCCTTCTGAGTCAGCCATTTTGTTTTTGCTTCTGTGTCCTTCCTCAACCACTAAAATGTCTACTCTCCCCCTGCAGTTCCATCAGTGACCTATAGAGGGCGCTCAGTTATTGTGAGACCTTTTTTAATTTCCCCACATATGTGTTAGCTTTACGCATACATCATTCTGGAGTATGCTAGCCTAATTGTTTGCTTCTCTGGTGGAAATGTTGTCTTCATTCTTCACACCTCTTCACAGGAGAGAAGATAGGGTACTATGGGTCTGTAACTGTCCTCAGTTGGCTGGTTAGCATATAGCGAATGTTATACCTACAACTAGCATGTTGTGTTGTAGCCTTTTTAAAGCAATAAAACGGGACTGCACTAACACCGATTCTGTTCTCCAATTCATCCATCTGTAGTCCAGTTTAGCAAGCCAGTGCTGCACAGAACTGGGGACCTTGTGAAAAAGGATCGAGGCTGCAGAGACACTAAGGAGTTAAGTCAAATGATAGTCTACAATCAATGAGAAGAGATCCTTAAAATAACCTTATAGCACCACTTAAGAAAGAAAACGCTAAAGAAAGCCACAGCAAATAAGGAGAACAACACCTTCACAAGCACAGACAGTTCGACTGTGGTTGAAAATAGGTCACGCCCCCTTTCTATGCTCTGGCAAGGCGGAGTGTGTGAGTGAGAGGCGCACAGGCACAAACTGTGAAAGAGCGGGAGAGAGACAGAGAGCGAGAGAGGGAGGGGGGACAGTCACAGTGACACAAACCGGCATGTGTAGCTACAGTCAGACTATCCTACACTACACATGCCTGTCGCTTGGTGGTGTATTTAATCGGAAACAAGAGAATACAAAGAGGTCGCTTGACACAGTATAGAAAAAAAAGAATGCCCCACGATTGTAGTGTTGCTTGAATATGAGTGAAACGTTTCTTAATTTGTGGTTTATGTTAATCCACTATAATAATTTATAATTTGCAACCTTAAAGTTATTTGTTTGATTGTTAATTGTAAATAGTTTGGGAAAATATCAGGGTTACGCTCTTCTACTCCCCCCAGTCACCAGATTTCAACAGTAGCCTAAACTGTGGCGATTGGCGAAGATGGCTACATGGTAGCAAAAAGAGAATGCAGCGAATCTTGCTTGGCTATGTGAAGATTGCCACATTAGCCTAAAATCCTGTCAGCATTTTTTGTTTTCAATGATCTTCACTGTCATCAAGTGCTATATCACACTCTCAATTCACGTTTGAGAAAACCGCAAATCACGTGCTTTTAAAGACTGTTAAGTACATCAAAGCATGTATTTTTTCAGAGCTGCCGATCGGTGCCAATGCTCGCTTCGACCTGCTTTTTGCCGCGTCTTTTCTCTTGGATCAACAAAAGTATTAAGCGCCATCACGTGGCCATCGCAAGTATAATGTAAAGTCTAGTATGGTTGAATGGCTCACCCTACTGACCAGCAGGACTATCTGCACTGTTGAATGTGTTGTTTTAAATCAGTGGGCCTGGGACATCGTTGATTAATTGCATAATTCTGTGAATACTGAATGAATGAATGAATGAATGAATACATATAATATCTGTTTCTGCTATTGTGAGATTCCTGTAATAAAATGTAGGCCTATACCATTAACATGTCCTCATATGTGTTGAGGTTTCTATATATTGGTTTATTTGAAACAGTATACTTAGACTGTATCCAGTGTAAATGGCAAGTCATTTTATTAGGGAAGATGTGATTGAAGCATGTGAAAGGCCATGATTAAAGAATTTGTGGCTTTTTCTTCTCTTGAAAATGAGTTTCAAGACGAGAAACAGATTACTGTGTTTGTGTTTATTCAGTTTAAAAATAAGTTAATTTAAAAAATAGGCTAAGTTAAATTAACACTGCAAAAGCACTTTATTGGAAACAACAGCATTAATGTAAAATGATGTTAAATCAAATGAGAGATTTACAACGAGAGACTAAAACAGTCTGAGAGATATGATCAGTAACTCATAAAACTGGACAATGGTTCTAGAACCTCAGAACAGTTCCAGAGGATCTCTTGATAAGTCAGTGTGCTTGCAGCTGATGGGAACATTGATTATGTAATGTATTAATATCATAATAGGCTGAGTTTAGAAGAAAGCAGTACCTACATGCACACACAAGCGCATGGACTATACTGATTGAGTCTGTTTTTATGGCATAATTACAGTGCATGAAATTGCACTGTTCTGTTATCCAAAGTCTTCTTCTTCCCACCAAATGTCTGCGTCTAGTTCAGCTTCAACCGTTTAACTGAGAAACTCTGTTCAGACTTTATAATGTACAGTAGGTCTTGAAAAGGACACTTGAGGAATGTACTTTTCATTTTTGTAAACTTTATACTTTTTGAAATATTAACATAAATCAAGCTTATTTATCCCCATAGACTTTGCATTGGCACTATGACATCACAATGGGCTAATCAAACTGATTTGCACCTGTATCAACTGACAGCTGCTCAACTAGGCCAATTAACGACTTAGAATGCAATGCACTGCACCTCTCACCGACTGCAGCAACTTCAATGGAACCTCTTCTCTGTGTCTCTCTCCATTGAACTGGATAGCTCACTTTTCTCTTACCCACTTTCTTTCACTTCTTTTTCTTCACTTCATCCATTAAACTATCAACATCCATTGAACTGTCTACCTATGCACATCTATTAATTCACTATTAAATAATTTAGCTATTTAAACTACTCAACTATTGAACTATTCAACTGTCAGTTGTCATCAACTATGACTTCCTCTGACCACAACTGTTTCCAAATAAAAGTTTGTTTTGCATTTTAGGTTAATGTATGTTTTGCTATTTCATGCACTAGTAATTTCCTTGAAATTACATTTTCTAGTTTTCAGTTCTTCTGTGATTATCTAATTGTTGTTGCATGCTTGAGGACAGGGGAGTTTACTATTGTAAGCTGTGTAAGAGAGTTGAGATAGGACAGTGGTGAGTGTGTGGCCAGAACACACGCTCACTTATACAAGGAAAAGAAAACCAAAGCGTCATCTTGACAGGCAAAAGTCGGGTACAACATATCCAGTCTTCTTCCTCCCTTTCAGTGTTGATAATTTTGGAATGATTTGTATCGTTGTGTGCTGGAGGGTCCATTTGGGCGCCATGGCACTAGGTGGGTTGTAAACTTTGTACTGGACGAGGCTTTATGGAACAAGAGAGGACCTAGTGGTTGATTCTCTTGTTCCTGTGGCAGTACAGCCCCCCATCCACTAGGTGGCACTAGACTAAGAAGTGTACTAAGGACCAAAAGGTAAACAAAAATGGCTTATCCATTCAAGGCAAAAAGAACATGAGAATACTTTTCATTTTAACAAGTGTGAAATTAATACATTCTTAAAAGCACCTTGTGCTGGGTTCGTCTAATTAAATAATACTGATTAAACATCACCTTGTCCTTTCTCCTCTCTTTTCTTCCCTGGGTGCTTGAGGACAGGGGAGTTTACTATTGTAAGCTGTGTAAGAGAGTTGAGATAGGACAGTGGTGAGTGTGTGGCCAGAACACACGCTCACTTACACAAGGAAAAGAAAACCAAAGCGTCATCTCGACAGGAAAAACTCGGGCACAACAACGAGCTCCCTTCGAACATGCAATGATCACATGGCACGACACGAAAACAGTTTAAGCTAGCAAAAGAAAAACAAATAATTTTTTCTCTCTCTCTTAGTTTTTATTTCTCTTCCTCTCTCGTTCGCTCTATGTCATTCTCTCCAGTCTTCTTCCTCCCTTTCTCTCTCTTTTGCTCCATCTCTCTCTCTCTCTCCTTCGTGCCTTTGTGCGGTTCAGAGGTTGCTTTCCTGTGGTGTCGCTGCCGTCAGAAATGGGATGGAGGCCACCGTTGTCGTTGAGGCGTTTGGCGCGGTACGTCTCGTAGTGAATGTTGTGGGTCACCTCTTTTAGATCCTGGATGTGAGACCTAGTCCAAAAAGAAAGAGTGTAAAGGTCAAAGGTCAAATAGAGAAACATGGGTAAAGGTGTGTAAAGAATTGGTGTTGGCTTGGCTAGTGTGGGGGATTTCTAGAGGTCTGTTTAAGGCTGTAACCAAGACCTTTCACTAGTAAACACCAACAATGTTAATAGCCAAAAACACTATGAGGTGCAATGGCTTTACTGTTTCTATCAAAAAGTATGGTTAAGTCACTCACCTGATGATGAAATCTCGGAGTAGGGAGAACTCGCAGTGGTTCAGATTTTCAACTGGAGACAGAGAGAGATAGCAAGTGAGCAATGACATCTGGAACTTCTTGTCAAACCATCTCCATGCAAACAGTATCCTCAAGACAGACTGCTAAGTAAAACAACATGCAGTCTCCCTACACTGTTGCACACATGCTGCCCCTGGTCAACATCTTCTCTTGTGAGCAGTAGAGGCTGGCTAGGAGCATTTAGACTGTACACATTTGAGACACCTGAAACAATGGCCACAGCCATCAGATTGTGAACTCTCCCCATGGCCCCATTGGCTGCATTTACAGCTGGCTTTCCTGCTATCTGCTAGCTATCTTATCTGTTAGCTAACGCTATCTTATCTGCTAGCTAACGCTATCTTATCTGTTAGCTAACGCTATCTTAACTTATCTGTTAGCTAACGCTATCTTATCTGTTAGCTAACGCTATCTTAACTTATCTGTTAGCTAACGCTATCTTATCTGCTAGCTAACGCTATCTTATCTGTCCAAGATGGGTAAGGGCACAAAGTGTAAATTAAGGTTTCTTCAGTGAGTCACACACACACACACACACACACACACACACACACAAAAGGCTTCCAGCGGGTATGGTACACACCTGCTGTTTTCACATGCTGCTTTCCGTCCCAGGACCCGTTGTTGACCTGGTACTCCTTATCACTACCCACCACTGCAAAGGGCATGACCTCCTGCCGGAGAGAGAGAGAGAGAGAGAGAGAGAGAAGGGAGATGAGCAAAAGAGAGAAGAACGAAGGAAAGAGAGAGAAAGGCAGAGAGACGAGAGAGGGAGCAAGACTATGACTTTTAAAAAAATGTTGATTTAAAGAGACATGAGAGAGAGAAATTAAGGAAACACATTGTATCACTACAGGAAAGGGCAGACATGCCTGCGAGAGAGCCAGAGACGAAAAATGGACTGAGATAAAGAAGACGGAGAGAGAGAGAGAGAGAGAGAGAAGGAGAGTGTGTGTGAGAGAGAGAGAGAGAGAGAGAGAGAGAGAGTGTGAAAGAGAGATAGAGTCAGGGAGTGTGTGTGTGTGAGAAAGAGAGAGAAAGAGAGAGAGGGGAAGTTTAAT
The DNA here is from genome assembly GCF_017589495.1 of Alosa alosa. Lineage (NCBI taxonomy): Eukaryota > Metazoa > Chordata > Actinopteri > Clupeiformes > Clupeidae > Alosa > Alosa alosa. The sequence continues at coordinate 18,330,366 of NC_063195.1, forward strand.
GAGACATACAGTGGGTACTACTTCGAATTGTCCGGCTTTACGCATGATTCTCACGTGACCTCACGCGTCCTCACGCGTCTTTTATTTATATTTTTCCAGTGAAACTGAAATGACCCAAACAACCACCAGGTGGCCCTTGTGAGCAGGTTTAGGAAAATCGGCTTTTGCCGCTTTGAGTCTATGCGCGCCAGTATGCTACAGTTTGGACCATATATTTTACCCAACGTTTTTTCAGTTGTTTCCATAATATTACCCCCTGATGAGCTTTCATTTCGATGGCTGATAGGCCTACAGTACGTCTACTGCGACAGTCTGCAATAATCAAACAATCCAAAAGTGAATTAAATCCAGAGGCAAACTGAAAATCTTCGGTTTTTAATATAGCCTACCGATACGCTGCTCCAAACGACACGCAGTCTCAAGATAAAACTTAATGTTTATTAAAGTGTCTTTGTTATTTTATGAAGAGGCATCTGGCTGATTTGTTTATGTTTGTTTTGCTTTCATTAGGCCTAATGGTTTAGCTCATAAGGTCACAAGGCCAGTGGCTAGCCCACTTTTCAGGGAAAAAAAAATAAAAGGTCTCATTTTCCAACGCACCACAAAACATCTTGCCTATTCGTATGGGGCTTTCTATAGTTTCAATATGGGCTGTAATGTGAGACAAACAGCAAGAACAAAATAGGTTGATTTATTTCACTTAACACGCTGTCCAAACCCCCTGCGTGTGGAAACCTATCATTTAATTCGTTGCCAACATCTTTTTTTTGTCTTATTCAAAACAATTCTTAGGTATCCAACTTATCAAACTAGTTTCAAAGGCAGTCCATAATACAAATGAAATTGAGGAGAACGCATTTGCCGTGCCTGCAGATGACAGGACCAAGTGCATTTCTCACAAGGACTAATGAAGGTGCTAATGTGGCTATTAAACTGCTTTTCGCTAATTGAAGTGTTAATGTGTCTTAAGCTTATTACTTTCAATAGGCCTACTGTATAATTAAGTACATGTAGCCTACATTTAGGCCTACCATTTGCCTATTAACCATTAGCCTACAGGCAGCAAAAACGAGGTTGCCGTTTTGTGATTTTCTGGTAATATTAGATAGGCCTACTGTTACAATGTCAGATATGTTACATTTTAACACACATATTTGTGCTTTCTACTCCTTATATTTTCAATAACAGGTCTAAAGATGAAGTCAGAAAAGTGCTTCAGAGAAAACTTTTTTTAATTAAAATAATTAACTTTATTGTTACAATACAAATGTATACAGTGCAGTGAGCTACAGTACAGTGTTCTGTGTTCTTCAGAGCAGAGTGAGTCCTTAGGAATTCTTGCGTGTTGTACGGAGGAATTCGTTGATCTTGTCAATACACTCTTTCAGTTCCCCCCTGTCCATGTCAGGAAAGTGTCGCTTCAGTGTAGCAACCACGAAGGTCCTCACATTTTGAGGCAGTGCTCGTTTACCTCTAGAACCATCCCAGTTTGTGGTTTTGCTCCATGCCTTGTAGTTCTCCTCCGAGATAATGTGCCTGAAGAGCAGGCATCCATATCTGCCCACTTGGCCGAAGCTCAGTGTGTGGAGTCTAACATGGTCTTCTGGTCCAAAATGACGCAAGCTCACATCTGGACGTTGACCAGTCATTCGGATGCTGTTGGTTAAGGACATCTGATAATCTAACAACACTGAAGAATCAAATTCTGGAGCAGTAGAGTGAAGAGCGGAATGCGGTTCTCCTATCCCAGCTGACCCCCCCATCTGACTGGTCTCTCTCAGCCCCTGCAGCTCTTGTCGGAGGTTGTCGGTCTCCACTCTGCTGGCTAACAAGTCAGCTTTCAAACTTGCATTCTCAGCAAGCAGTTGAGCTGCTCGAGTTCGTTCCGATGTAAGATCCGCTGTCCTCGCGGCTAGACGGCTTTCCATATTAGCCATCCAGCCCTTATCGTCACACAGCAGCATCTTGGAAAAAATGTAAATGGAGAAAAGTCGTGAGTCATGCCTTAGTTAAAGAGAGGATCCCTGACTTGTTGGCTATTACACACTTGTACACTATACAGGATAACACTTACCGGCTTTTTTGTGACGAGATACACTGCTGTGCCTTGCCGCAACGATGATGCTGGCGGACATTTAACTACAGTCTGTAACACAGAGACAGAGATAGAAGGTAAGAAAAAGAGTTTGAAGAAGGCCCCATGCTCATTAGGCTATATTAATGGACAGGTATAACACTGATCAATCAGTCAATATTTCTGGTGGCCTAGCGATGTTTGGGATTAATTAGAAAGCTTGCTGATCGTCACAGCTTGCATCTAAATCTGTAGGCATTTTGGTAGGCCTATTGAGTCGGGCACCCTGCTTGACAAATTATGCGCTCAATCTCCCCAAAATAAACACAGGCAGGAGGACATGAACGGACCAAGATCCTGAAACGAGAGAAACAGATGTGCACTACACCTGCTTTTCATCCTCACAGCAGAACTGTAGCATTGAATGGAAAAGACTGACTCTAGAATCCGGCCTGTTAAATTGTTCTTTTTTCTGTGATTTTTTGACTAATCGCACCCTGCTTGCATTTGGATAAAGGAAGTGGTTAGAGGTGCATTTAACTGTGCTCATATGCTTAGCCTGCGCTTCAGCCCTGCACTTCGTTCACGTGAGTAGTCAGACATGGTAAGATTGCTGCTCTTTCCTCTCTTACGATTACGTATTCAACTGCTAATTTTTTAAGATCCCGGGGAGAAACCCTCAATTAAATAGACCTAGACTTGACACCAATACTGTGCCAAATACGGAATAAGTCTAGTCTGGGGATCAGACTAATCTGAAAGTTACATTTTGTGTGTGTGTGTGTGTGTGTGTGTGTGTGTGTGTGTGTGTGTGTGTATCTTATGACAGAGCTGCAGTTCTAGAGATTGATATTGCTTTATGAGGGACGAGTGGTTACCTGAGCTGCAGCTTTGACTGCTGTGCTGCTTGATGCTTGATTGTCTGTGGAAAACAAGGGACGAAACAGCATTACTGAGAGCTGTCAGCAACTGAAATAAGTACGGCTTGTGTGCATTGTACGACTGTAAGACTGAGAATTCTTTAAACTTGAATGCGTACAATCTGGTTCCAAATCATAACAAAATGCTCACACACACTAATCTTACCTGTCTTGGAGGTCATGGCACTAGCTGATGGTGTGGCCGGAGCCGCTGCTCCTGTTACCGCAGGAAGGCTGCTAGCCGGGTTGGCTGAAGAGGATGTGGCAACTCCCACAACAGCTGCAGCGCTTTGGGTAGGTGCACAGGCAGTTGTCACGGAAACGACCCCTCCTGCCCCGCCGTTTGGGTGCAAGGCTCTGGCCAGAGTCACCAGCGTTAGGGCATAAAATAGAGACAAAGGCATAAAAATAGAGACAAAGAATAATCCTGGTTCACAAACCAAGAGGCCAAGTGTAATAGTCATGTAAAGCAACATACCTAATGCCATTGGTAATACCAGTAGTAGCAGCAGTATTCACTTGGGGTGCAAGTGGGGTCTTTTTGAGCTCCTGAAACGATAAAAAAAAGTACGGTCAAGTATGTCAAGAATTTCAAGTATATCATCGCAACAGCTAAATAATAAAAACAAATCTATAAGATTATTAATAAATACAAAGCTTTGTGGCTCATCCAATCCTTTTCAACAGGAGAAAGAGCATTTTGTCAAAGCGTTCCTTAACAGTAAATTTCTCCTGGCTTCTGAATTTAAGTTTAAAGAATTTATTTGAGGCTCCATGAGATCTGTTTTCACCACGCAGTCGGCCCTCCTTTTCAGTATTACCAACTTCTTTCAAGGAATAACACATACAAAGGTTTGCGTTGTTAACACATAATATTCCGGTGATGTTCGATGAATATTATATCTTGTTTTTCTCTCCCCTGAATTGTGCCAGTTTGCTGTCCCTTGTGCAGAACACTGTGCTATGTAATATTCTATGTGATTCTGTACTATGTAATGCTCTAAAACCAGACTGGAATTTGTCAAAGATGCTATGGGTGATCAGGTAGGAGGAGGATGATTGTGAAGAGACCATTTTCTCCTGAGAACAAAAGGTAGTAGCTAGAGACGAAGTAGCTAGAGACGAAGGGTAGTTTAAAGATGGGCCTGTAGTTTATGATTAAGGCGGGGATCACATTAGCCAGCGGCAAGCCGCAGGTTTCCTATTGTTCTCTATGGTTCGGCAGCGGAACGGTGGCAACGCTGGCGTAACGCTCACGTTGAACAAGCTGAGCGTTGAACTTGGTTCAACTTTCAAAGTGCAACGCGAGCGTATTCAATTGACAAACTGTTTGTGTTGCTTAGGAACGAGGTAAAACGTATTATGGTCTGAGCGTTGCGTTATGTTTGCCGCTGCCTAAAGTGATCCTCGCCTAAAAGAAGGGAGCTGGAGCACACTGATTACTTGCAGTCTTTTATTTTGGTGCAAACAGACTAACGTTTTGATACATCAGTGTCTTCCTCAGAGTCAATGATAACTAGAGATGAGACACCCAATATATTGAAAACAGATCATTGGAACAATTCGAGAATTTCAGCTGGATAGGCTAAGATGTAATTGGTCTCATCACTGTGTCATTAGGTCCCACCCCCCAACACCAGAATATAATCAAGGGTGAAGGCTAGCACAATTGGCACACAGAAAGCAGATCATTTCTTAGACTAAAATCATCATATATCATTAAAAACGAGATGTAGCACATTATCAAAAAAACAAGAGACCATTTCATGCACAGTCACATACAAAAGTTACAGTTCATAGAAAGCAGGACAGATTCAGTTCAGTTCTTCATTAAGGGCCGCTGGTAAGCTGAAGAGATGTAAGATAAGGGGTAACCTCTCTCTTGGAAGCATTCACTCATCTCAATAGCTTTGCACTGGAAATCTGTGACATTGCTGCAATTTCTATGCAATCCTAAGAATTGACCAATAGGAATGGTTCTGGATCAATTGTTTTGGATGATTACTTGTCTGCCATCAAAAGTGTGTTACAAGCGTTACGTGCGTTAGTGGTTTGCGAAAAATTGTAGTCTCAATTCTTTTGTCATCTCCCTTGGATAGTGTTAAGTCTAAAAAGTGAATCAAGGATTCATGCTGTTCACAGATGACCGTTGACAGATGAAACTGCCAGTTTGACCCTCGCGTTGCTCTCACAAAGTAGGAGTAGCTGCATCATGTCAAGATATGAGCTCCAGAAAGCAAATGTTGCATTCTCTGTACTTTTTCCTCTGAACAAAGTCAGCATATTTTGAACACATACTATCAAACCACTGATCTGCACTGAAAACATCCATCAAACCACTGATCTGCACTCAAAACATCCACCAATTTGTCTGGAAAGGCACATTTCATGTCAGTGATGACATCCATGTACAGTGTTCTCTTGTGGTGGCAAGGAGTCCAAGAAGCTGGTAAATCTGATGCGCTGCAGACTCTCAGAGAGAAGTTTATGAGCTCTCATGGTGCGATTGTAGTCATGACCATGTATTACCCAATTGATGGATCCTGGGGCAACAACTTCAGATTCAATGAGGGTATCTTGCAGTCCTGCATCTCCAAACCTTTTGCCTAAAACGCTCAAGTAGGACATGCATGTATGGAATTCGCCTAATCTAATGGCTAAACGTTGTGTAAAGCCATCATTCTTCCAGCGTATTTGCTGTGCCTTGGCATATATAGCCTGGTCAAACACTAAAACTATAAGATCCAGTTGATCTGCACGCTTGGGGGTGTCGAACCCCAGCTGGGAGAATTCACAAGTCAGCCTCTTCTTCAACGTATCCTGTCTGCAACACAACAAAACAGTGACAATTAAGACTTACAGGAGTACCATCAAAAGCACCATTTCCAGCCAGCATGCAGGTAAATATCAAGCATAATTTACTTCACAAAATTAAAAAACCATGGCATCATTAATCGGACTGTTGACAGATAAAGCTGCCAGTATGACTCTCGTGTTGCTCTCACAAACACACACAACAAAACAGGGACAATTAAGAGTTACAGGAGTACTATCAAAAGCAGAGTGGTGTCGTCATACAATACATTACAGGCTAGAACTTATCTGCCATACAGCACAAAGATGCACAAGAAAGGCACACATCATCACAAACCACACCACACACACACACACACACACACACACACACACACAACAATACACATCAGCTGTTCTCCTTGTTGCCAACTGGTACATGTCTGTGCAAACAGCAAGACTTAAAAACTGTTTCTGTCACACACATTTTGTGTAAAGCCAGCCTTGCACATAAGTAATAATAAAACTTGAGAAAAATGTATTTCAGTTACCTGTAGTTTGGTTGATAAGCAGCCTTTGGCGGATGATCCTCTCGCAGAATATCTTGTAGCGGACGTCAAATATTTGCTCATTCCTAAAACACATAACAATGAGATGTGAGCAAATGAATAAGTGTTGTGATTGTGTACACATACAACAGAAGGCAAATTGGATGTTACTTATATACTGTAATGTTAAGTTAGTAGCTCCTTGAAATGCAATATAATAAATAACGTACCGTTCTTTCTCTGGTTTGGCAGGCCTCGTCAAAAACCTAGTGTACCGATTGTAGCAGCCGTTATGGTACTGCACCTCCAGAGCCACACAGTCTTTGTCTTTAATATGAATGAGAATGCTTTCGTCCTCCTTCAACTCAGCAGCTTTCTGCAATTGACCTTAACGAAACAAAAAGGATAACTCTTGAGTTTGTTGACATATCTCTCACAAATAATTGTACCTTTCAGTCACTCAACCACAGTGTGTGTGTGTGTGTGTGTGTGTTTTTACTTACCTGCTGTTAATGTTTCAGCCTTTGACAGAGGATCCCTTTGTCGTTTGCCTGCACAACACTTATGCACAGGGCAGGAAGGACTGGGCCGGAGCCTGCAATTGGCAGGCCTGACCTGGATCGGAGTTTCTTCGATGGACTCTGGACCATGCTGCTAGTAGATGTCGATGGAATGGCCTCGAATGCATTGTGGTCTTCCGTAACTTCCCTAAGCTCTACCTCACGTGCGAGACGTCTTTCCACCTTTGCTATAGTCTTTTTGTCCGTAAACCTACAGTAGCACGTATGATGGAAGCCAGCATCCTCGGGAATGTTTTCAAAATCCACATCTAGACAGTGTTTGTAGGTTTCAGCCACGTCCCGAGACTCACCCTTCAAGCCGAGCCACTGTTGTAGGCATGTCTTGAATGCATTCCATCGAGTGGTGGTGAAATCATTTACCTCCTGGTGCTTCACAGAAGCAATGTGCATATAACAATGTTTGTGTTTTGATCATTTCGATTTTTCAAGACTTTTATATATGCTTTCCTTGTTGTCGGTACTGCTTGATGAAGACATGGTAGCAGCCATCTTGCCATTCTGTTGACAAAAAGCAACTACCGTATTGGTGTAGAACGATCACGTGTCTTTAGCCTTGTTGCATAAATAGAACGTTCGATATGTCCGGGTGGTCACGGTAGGCCACACGACTTCCGGTTACGCTAACGTTATCTCCTGTCAGAGAGAGAGCTATATTAAACAAAACCAGTAGTTTAGTTAGACAGCAATTATAAGTCAATTAGAGAAAACGAATTACATTTCAGCGTCAATCCAGATGAACGTCTTTACATTGTTGCCAATGTGTGGAAATTCATCGAAATACAATGGAACGATTAGTTTTCATCGCTTCCCAGTGGATCTTGGGGTGAGATCAAAGTGGCTAGTCAAGATCCGCAGGGATAGCTTCACTCCAACTGAATACACTCGTGTCTGCAGTTGTCATTTTCTTTTTGAGGATTTTGTAACGATCACTGGGGGCAGAAACGACTAAAGAAAGGCAGTGTTCCTTGTTTGTTTGCCTGGAATGAGTTCAGCGTACCAGCACCTCGGCTTGCTTGTCTGGCAACGTCGGCAGAGGCCTCCTTCCCCTGACCTACCGATGGAGCAGTAGGGGTTAAGTCATTTAGAGACCTCAGACCAGCCTCAGACGAGTCCAGGAAGTGACGCCAATTCCGTAACTAAGTACATAATTTACTTTACTCTTTATGGAGAATACAGCGGGAAAACACATATTTTCTTTTACAGTTTATATTAGGTAGAAGCTTTTTATCATTATTCGTAATTCAAATTTATTTATTAAATAACCAATCGCAACTGACTTTCCACGTGATCTGCCAGAGTCAGCTGGGAGGAGCTTGTGACTCACGCATAAGGACTCACGGCAGATATTGCGAGAAATTTTGGTTTATGGCTATGGTTTAAATGTCCTTCCTATTCATTAACATGAACATGATGACTGACGAAATAAATTACTATGATGTTTAATAAACCATTGTAGGCATACATTTAACAAGTTATTATTATATCATATCAATTAAGTGTTTTCTGTAGGCTAGGCTATTGTGTGACATGCTTTACACTACAGCATAAAAATCAACAATAGGCTATCAACACATTTGCAGTATCGTATAGTATAGTGTTGCAGAAATCACATACAAGAAGGCATCCTCTTGATTGTTTATTGAGTGTATATTTTTGCACATTCCAACATAAGGAAGCAGCATGAGGAAACGTGTTGTTTTTCTGCCTTATGTTCTAACTAATCACCGAGTAGGCTACAGCTGTTACAAGAGGGTCTGGCGTCCCTTTGTTATGATGCACTTCCTGCGACGGTCACTCGTCTCTAAATGACTTAACTCCCTCTCCAATGGAGTCTGACACCGAGGTGGTCACAGAGAAGGAAGTAGTACATCGAGATCATGCCTACTGTGACCCCCACTACTGCACTTGTCACACATCAGCTGGCAGATGAACACGAAGCCCTGAGGAGGAAGATAGAGGAGCTCCAACAACAAGTCCAATCACTGCAACTGCAGTCTCGGTTTGGACTCCAACACCTCCAAGGATCCGATGAGGATATTCGTTTTTACACAAGGTTGGTCCATGTTGTTATGCAATTGTATGTAGTAGCCTAACTCTCTATGTGTGTATGGGTTGCAGTGGGGGTTAGAGTACTGAAAATCTCTACTCAAGTAAAAGTACTCCCTTAAAAATGTACTCGAGTAAAAGTAAAATGTCCTTTTTGAGAAACTTACTTAAGTAAAATGAAAAAAGTATGTCATTCCATTTTTAAAAAAAATATTTTTATGATGTGCTGGAAAGTGTAAAAAAGTTAATACGGTTAAACACAGCACTTGTACTTTTTTTATAACAAGGTAAAGCAGGTTCAGTAGGCCAATCAAACATAAATGCCTATAGGCATATAGTTGCCTAGGGCCACTCACCCCATCTACCATTCTACCTATACCCTTCTCTCTCCATTTCTCTATCTCAGAATGGACGAATTAAATATCATAAAAATATTCAAAAAAATGGAACGTACTTGTGAATTACCAGAATGGACCACTGGTTAAGCCATGGGCAATATACAGAAATAAATGGTCTAGAATCAGTTCACAAATCAGTTTACAATCAGTTCTAATTTCTTTGTTGAAGTTTTATTGTTCATTTTTACGAATCTATACAAAACTTGAACTGATATATGTTGCATGTTTACAAACATCCACAAATGTAGGGATGTCATTGTTCATTTTTACAAATCCATACAAAACTTGAACTTATATGTTGTATGTTTACAAACATCCACAAATATAGAGATGTTATCGTTCATTTTTACGAATCTATACAAAACTGATTTATTTATACAAATCTATAAAACCTGAACGGATTTAATTTAACATGCAAAAGTAGAACTGATTCATGTAAATGATTCTAAGAGTAGCTAAATAGTAACAGTAGCTATTTCAAACACACAGCCATGTAAAAATAAAAAAAGAAGTGATCCCCTTTCTCCCTAATGATTTGTGTAACCTCTGCATCTTTGTAGATTCTTTGGATGATCACGTCATCCTCTGCAAACACCACAAAGTCACACCACTCCATTCCACTTATCAGAAGCTGGCCTTGGATCTGCCAGTAGTAGCTGTGCTGCCGTTTTAATTGCATTGTGTTGCCATGCAACTTCAAGTACTTGCAATCAACATAGCTCTTGCAATTTGAGCATTTAATCTCAACCAAACCATACGGAGGGTTTTCGGTTGGGTCAAATACAACCCCATCAGGAGAAGACCCTAACCAGGGGCATCGGGGTGGATGATAAACCCACAGGGCCAATAGTTTGTGTTTGTGACCCTGCAGTACTCCTCCGTGACAAAAGGTTCAAGTACCAGGCCCCTCTTCATGGCAGCAGTCTGAACTGTGCCCTTCCAAATCCTCTGAGCGAGCTGCTGTGCTGCACTCTCACCTCGAACATGGCACACTTCTCTAAAGCGTGAGGGCGTTAGCCGTGGTCTGCGAACCTGATGCCACTCTGCAGATGAGCTCTGGTCCCGCGTGGAAGCCTCCACCTGTCTGGCCATTTCAATACTTGTCTGCAGGGAGGCCAGGTGAAGTTGTTGTTGTACACTGCAAACAAATTGACAGGCTGTAGGCTCCAACCTGTAATCAGCCAACGGCAGAGGTGGAGGTGGAGGTACATCTGAGTGCAACTGGATGGTCCTGGTGGGTGCTACTGGGTGCTGAGAGGCGATGGCACTTCCCTCCTGCACTTCCCCTAGTGCGGACTGGACTAGTGGAACATCAGAACTAATGGCCATGGTGGTGATGAGTGGCGCCAAGTTCGCAGGGAAATCGCTATATACCTCAGCCACTTTGAGCACGTCCAGATCAAGCAGTTCTGCCCTCAGTGCTTTGAGCATGTCCACATCTGGCAGTTCTGCCCTCAGTGCTTTGTAAAGTGTGCTCCTGTGTGTACATGGTAACATGCTGTGTTTCAGATGTGTTTATTTTCAGATTTTAATCATGTTTTATTTAAATGATAAAAATACTCAAGTTAAAACATTATTTACCTTACACCATTTCCAACCGTCCTTTGCTTGGGTTTGGCTGACAACACGACCATGTCTGGCTTCACACCCTATTGATAGTAATGGTCTTTAATGAAAGCAATCTTTGCACACATACCAATACAGCTGACTGACTACACTATGAAACAGTGTGGTTAATAAAGCTCTCAGAGCTTGGCTTGTGCCAGCGTTGCTGTTTCAGTGCAACTAAGGACAGGGGGTACAGCACTGATCTGAAGCTGTGAGTAATGTGCTGTCTGATAGAGCAGTGCAACATTGTGATTGCACAGTGCCTTACCAGCCACACATGAACACACAGCCTCACACAGTTGCACCGGGAATGAGTGCTCAAGTGTAATCTTTAAAATAAAGAGAGACAATTTTACAAACTAATTATATTACAGATTACCATCTTAAATATAACACAGGCACAGGAAATGGAACAAAAACAACATTTCAGATTGTTAGTCATGGTAGTAGGCTTAACCATATCATATTAGTCATATTAGTTAACAAATGACCAAAAATAGTCGTTTTTAGTTCTGTTTTTTGAACATCAAAATATGTTAGTATTACATCTGTGAGATGTTAGTAGGCTATTACAAGTCAAAAACGTTACATGAATACTGAACATACACATAACTGAAACTTCAACTAACCTACAACTTACAAAACTTAACATAAGCTTAACTTATATAAATAACAGCAGTCACAACCAGTTCCTGGAGTTTTCATGAGGGCTAGGTTAGATATTTGAGTGCTACCTTCTGCCGATGTTACTGATACAGAACCTAGCAACACAAAACCCACAGGACATGGTGGAGCAGAACTGGCTTGGAACAACTCAACTATCTTCGATCCTACTCTGAGGTCGTGAGGTTTCTCATTCTTCCTCAGTGACCTATGGCAGGTAGCTCGGACACTCACTCTCCCTGTCTCTGGCTATGTGTTTGACACTGAGTTAAGAATAATATCATGCTATGATCAAAACACTTAAAACGAGATAATATTCGTCAGGCTCATTCAATGTTTACCGGTTAGGCTAGGCTACTAGACTAATACAAAGCATAGTAAATGAACTTACCTTCGTAATTATCAATGTAGCTGGAAATACACATTTTAAACCCCTTCTCCCGTTTGCTCTTTGGGGCTGATGTTGAGGATTGTATAATCCTATGTACACCGTTAACTGTTATCCTTGGCCGGTCCTGCAAGCATCGTGTGTAAAATGCCATCTTCCTTGTTGACTAAAGTTAACGTTATCGTTCTCGCTCTGACAAGCAGCTGCTCGCTGTCAGACTTGCTCTGACAGAAGTAACCGGAAGTCATGCGGCCTACCGTGACAACCCGGAAATATCGAACATTCTATTTACGCAACAAGCCTATTGATAGTAATCTGCCTTTTCATTTTATGTTTTGCTTTTTCATTTTTACTAACTATGTAACATTTATTCAGACACAAAACTTTCAGTGTTCAAATGCAGTGAACAAAATTGAACTGATATTTATGTTCATTTTGTTTAGTTGGATTAGGATTATTGCTGGGTTTTACTGGGTTTTTTAGTTTTCAGAGACATTTGAGACAACACTTTTGTGTGGCTGAAGATGTTCACAAAAACCCCTTGGTATTATAAATCTCGTTCAGGTTGGACATTATCCAGCAATAACTGCATCCAATTCTTTTAGCTACATCTAACCTAAATTCCGCACCGGCATCAACCAATTCACTCACCTCTTGGACCTTTCTGCTGTTCTCCGATGCCTGGTTAGCAGCTCCAAATTTCTTGACTAGTCGGGCGATTCTGGCCTAGAAAATTGGGAAAAGTCAAACATAATGTTAACGTTAAATAATCAAAATGTCACAGAAGACAACTCAGAGATACTGTAACTATCGACAACTAGCAGTTGTGCAGTCATACTGAAACTGTAGCCTCACTTGTACCTGCATCTCATCTGTTAATCTTTCAGATTCATCAGTTCACTTGAACACATCTCACCTGTAGTGTGTTGAGTGTGCCCTGGTGCTTGGTAGCACAGTCGATCTTCTCCACTCTCTCCTTCAGCTCCTGGAGAGTACGGTCAAACACAGTCAGCTCCAGCACGCGAAGCCGCTCCTCCACCAGCTTTTGCACCACCTGAGACGGAGCGAGGGATATATATATATATATATATATATATATATATATAGAGAGAGAGAGAGAAGGGTGGTGAGGGCAGGGATAAAGAGAAAAAGACAGCAATGTGAGATCAAAGCTAAGAAATGCACAACGTGTGAAAAAGGAAAATATAACAGTTTTGAACAATGTTTTGTCACATCAAACTATTTGGACACATCACAGTACCCACCTTAAAACATGCAGGGTACAAACTGTACTGCTTTATCTACATACAGCTCAACAAATTGTCAGGATTGATTTCAATTAATTCAAGAATTTTAAAGAAAACTTTTAGAAAATTCAACATTTTAAGTAGTTTTTACAAAAATTCAACATTCCTTCTGTCGACCCCACTCAAACAACAAAACAACAAATGCACAAAAAAAAAACCATTACAACTGTACATTACATAGCGTGTGTGTGTGTGTGTGTGTGTGTGTGTGTGCGTGTGTGTGTGTTGACGGCTTGGCAAATATCTGTGTCCAACGCTTCCTACTGACCTTCTCAATTTTCAGGCGGCTGCCAGCAGCACCGTCGGTGATCTTGAGCTCTATCTGCGCTTCTACCTCCAGTTGGAGGCCCTCCACCCTCGGCCGCTTGCCCCCCCTCTCCTCCTCTGCGGTCGCCTCTCCCGCCTTCTCTTCGGTCTTTTCTCCGTCCGGACAACGTCCGCTTCTTGCTTGAGGATGTGGCATCGGTGGCTGTTTTGATGGAGGGGGGGGGGGCAGATTTTGAAAATACACAACTCAAATGGTCCTACCCTCTTTCCTCAAACGCTGGCCCTGACTGCACCCATTCGAAGAACATGGACACGCAATCATGCACGATCGAAAACTCAGATGCGCGAGAGCGAGCCAGGCTAGCGTAGGTTGCACTATATGAGCTCTAGTCTCCATACATACATACATACAATCGCTTACATCAGCTTCCTCCCCAAGCAGGTTAGTTAGCTAGCTAGTTCTACATTCTTTATTCACCTCCAAAAAGGTTGCAGTTCCACAAATGCCCAAAGGCGCATGATTTTACATACAGTACAAAAAAAAAATACAGACTTAGGAACTAAGAGACATTGACTATAAAAGATTACAAGCCAATAGCCAGGACCACAACACTGCAATTGTTTGTGTTAGCCACATGTAGCTGCTAATACGCTGACGGCAAGAGGCCATAAAGACCCGTTAACTTTGTGGTTTTACTGTTGTGTAAATGACAAAAATACTCCATAACATGTCGCGCGGGTTAATAGTCCATCGGCTTTTCAGCAGAAAAAAATGCCACAGCCGCATCTGTTTGTAGACCTTCCTGATCCTTCAGTTGTTGCCAACGTTGGAAAGCAGCGCCTAGGATGACTCTTGTTTTCACCTTTTCTCTTTCAGCCGTTTTGTTCGCAATTGCTCTCTCAAATATAGATTTCCTCTTTACGTTTGCTAGTGGTAGTTGTGGTAATGGCGTCTTGTCTGCCATTATCTTCTAGTTAGGGATATAACGGTATGAACATTTAACCTCACGGTTATAGTGACCAAAATTATCACAGTTTTCGGTATTATCACGGTATTTCTACAAGTGTGTTCAATATGTTCAGAAAGCACTGATAGGCCTACACAAGCTGAAATAGTTTCAAAAACTGTCCCGTTCACTTTTTTATTCATGTTTAATTGGCAATGTGCTTATAGCTTAACTTACCCTACCATAACTTGGAGTTTGCTATTTCTGTTATTTGGATGCAATGAGTGAGACCAAAGTAAGCGTTCAAAATAAAACGTTAGGCTACTGTATCTCCTGATAACGTGAGTGGAATGGATTTAATGTGGACACGAACATAAAAAGACGCAGAGTGGCTACAGTACATGATACAGTGCACATTTTGCGGTGAAAAAGTTCCGCCTTTCCAAAATCAGGTGTAGCCTAATCCGAATCGTAGTTAAAACCATCAATTAGACAACAGAATCAGTAGGGTACCAGTTCTGTTCCATTGTACCAGGCCTACTGTATGTCAAAAGCAGGCTCGGATGAAGCTGGGAAGGATTAAAAACACGGTTTCCACACCGCGGTAATCAACAGTGATAATCATGATATTTGAAATGAAAACGGTAATTATTATCGTCAACATTTTTTAGGGGTTAGGGGATATAGCGACCGCTTTGATTGATGAAGGGGTCATCTTGGCGTGAGGGGAGGGGTATAGTACGACCGCTTTGAACTTACTGTCCAATGATTCTAGGTGGTCTTGGAAATAATGGATGGAGTTTTTCGAGCCCTGCCCTTTCCACAGATGATTGACTTGTTTAATTTCCATTTCAGTGCTTCCAACTCAGTGGGTTAGGAATAGGATTTCATGTGATTTTGCAAAAATGGCCAAAAAAAGAGAATCCCATACCCTACCTTTAAAAAGTGAAGTCGTTGACAACTTCAAAGTCATTGCCCAGTCAATTACTCCCCATCTCTTTCTCACTTCCTCTATTAAACGTGTCGAGGCGACCTTTCACCCACCTGCTGCAGAGGCTAATTCTGTAGGGCTGGACGATTGAGAAGCCTTTCCCTCATTCTTCTTCGACTCTGTCTCACCCTCCTCCTCCTCCTTTTTCTCATTCCCTTTCTCTTTGTCCATATCCATGTCTACCTCCATCTCTCCCTCTGTCTTCTCTTCCATTCTTCGTTCTCCGTTCTTCGTCACCGCCGCCGAGGGCTTGAGGCTCTGGGTGGACGGAGAGGGGGACCGGGACAGAGACAGTCCCAGGTGCGGAGGCGCAGAACCGGAGGCGGGGGTGGCGGGGGCGGGCGAGTTTGAGCTCGGCCCGTTGACTGTGGCCGTCTTCTCCTTCTCCGTCTTCTCTTCCGCTGGTTCTTTGCTTTTCGCCGTGGCCTTCACACAGTCATCAGAATGTGTGCCGTTCACCATAGGTGCCGGGATCGTCGAAGTTGATGAAGACGGCGACGACGAAGGTGGGGTGGTGGCGTTTGCCGATACTGACGACAGGGTGTTGTGGAGAACTTCAAGCTGCGGTCGATCTCTTGCCTTCATGGTTTTTCGGGCGCGGAAGACTTTCTTTTGCGGCTCCTCTGGAACGGCGACTTCCATTTTTCACCTAAGAGAGAGCCAACGAGAGAGACGGAGAGAGGAAAGGCGGATGAGAGGGGAAAAAACAATTTTCACACACAAACCTCTATTAGTAACATGAGCCCTATTGACACACCTCTATTAGCTTAAACAGCCAAATTATTTGACATTATTAACAACTGCTGAAGATCAATGCTCCGGTGAAGCTAAACTAACAAGGTCAGTGACTATCAACTTCCATGCCTGCAGTATCTGATCTCTTTCACTAGGGGGCACTACAAAACAACTGAAATAGATGACGATCGAAAACTCATGAAAACGCACGTCTGGACATTTTATCTGGATATTTTATCATAACTTGGCTTTTGATGGTTGCCGCTTTGAGTCGAATCAGTGACGCATGCACGTCAGGTCAAAACCAGGCCATTTATTTTCGTGGGTTTATCACTAGGTGGCAGTCTCGCCAGGTCACTGGCGAAATGTCCAGATCGTGCCTTTTAATGAGTTTTCGATTGTCATCTATTTCAGTTCTATCAGAGAATGTCTAATAAGGGGAGAACCACCACTCTCGGGAAACTTCCGGTTTCTGAACTGGTTGCAGTTCCTGTTCTGGTTCCACATGAGGGCGCTCACGAATAAGTGCAGAATGAATGGAGGTCTATGGAGCTGTACCCCTCAAATCCACTTTTCTCGGGATATAATTTTTTGCCCAGAAATTTGAATGTTGCATGCAAAAGAGGGGGCAGAGAAAATACACACCGCTGAGTATTATATATTTTTGAGTTACTTATTTGTTCTAAAAAGCCTTTCAAATGCGTCAATGACGTCGTTCATTAGCAGAAAGCTAATGTGTTGTGGGCAACAACGATCCAACCTGTAATAAATCGAAAGGATGCAAGTACTTGTTCATTCAACTTTTGACCTATAATCCATATTGATCTTGCAGAAACCACAATCCAATCTTCGATTTTTCAACGACAACCAGATGAGAGACACATTTAGCCGTCTAGCTCCATAGACCCCTATTGTTTTTGCACTTATTCGTGATCGCCCCTAGCGGAACTGCAGCAGATTGCAGGTACAATGGAGTTAATAGGGAGTGATCCGGCTCTCCGTAAACGGGCTCTGGTTCTATTCATCATAGAGTTCCCAAAATCGCACATAAGGTGTGTTGGAGTGTCTATTTCGGGGAGGAATACGCAATATTGAGTTTTTGGCACTCAAAGTGTTAACGTGGCGGCAACGTCAACCTTGGTTGGGAAAATCACGTTGCGGCCACGTGATGGCCACGTTAGTGTGCTTGCTGGGATATCTCCCATTTCTAGCAAAAAAAAACAGGGATTTTGATGAAAACTAGCCACTGTTTGGCTTGGGATTTCTTAGGAACAGAGGCATGTAGAAATAAACGGTTTATACCCACTGACAGCTTAAAGTCTCACCTTTCAAACGAGCCATAGTATGTGTCCATAGCTATAACATAGAATACACTGTGGGTCTACAAAAATCGTCAACAATGATCTAGATTGCTGGCACTCTGGGCCAAAGCTTCCGAAAACAGTGTGGCATTCAAAGTGTTAATATCCCCGACATTTACAGAAGAATAAAAATAATAATAATAAAAACCATTGACTAAGTAAAGAAGACATAATGCTAACGTTAGCTAGTTTACAAAGTTGTGAACACTTGTCAAGAGAATATTTTGACAATTACTTAACTTAACATTGCATGCTAAGCAGCATCTTTAATTCTGCAAACACTCTGTCAGAAATCGCAGTCAGATCAGGCTGGGTTCACCCAGCCTATCTGTCAGTTGTATGCAGCTGTAATCATAAATGTCTCGTGACTAATTTGTAACGTTAAATATTGGAGTAACGCTACGTTACAGGACAACTAACGAACTAATGGTGGCTAACCTATCCTAGCTATCTAGCAACACAAAATGGTCTAGCACTTACCGACGAGTTTTCCAGCGTCAACTCAAATCAGCATTCGTTCTTCTAATACTCCAGGGATTGACAGGATTTTGTCCAATATACACCTGAGATGCTTGTTGCAGTATGTTACCGAAGCAACGTTAACTTATAGTCCAATATCAGGGTGACAGAAAAAGAACGTTATGATAACACTGTCTCTAGTGGTTCGCGGTGGTTCACTAGCTGTACTACAACAACCCCGCGCGTTCCCTCTTCCTGCCATCAGAACCGCACAAAGCAGCGAGACATAATGGGGGTTGGGCTTCGCTGGACAGCGTGAGACGAAAGAGAATAGGCGCCTCCCACTAGCTAGTCAATAATATTTTTACCTGTCCTCAGTGTGTAAAAGACCGAGAAGCTCATTGTATCATATCATGTCAGTTTCTGCAATATGAGTTGACAGCTGATGGTGAATGTGTCAGATGCAGAATTGTAGCCTATATGTGGCAGGCTATCTCAGCCTGGTGTCTCATAGGCTTGCCTATCTTTTGATATAATTCATTCGTTTCCAAACTGAAATTACAGTTGCTGGAACCAAGAGTGATATTAATGACAGGATTGGAGGGGAGAATGGTCTCTGAGCTAATTGATCGCTGACGCTGACTTTTGGACTTTTTGAATATTTCCCCTTGAGTTAGGTGGGCTAATTTGGTCACATAACTTCTCTGTGGTGGAGAATAGCCTACAGAAGATCCCTTTAGCATTCAAACTCCAGTTCAACCGTATATTGCTTTCTCAGTTAGGCTGTACGAATAGAATGAATAGAACTGGTGAATAGAATGATGAATAGAACTAAAATTCATCACTTCAAACAAATTCAAAGTATGGTTGAATGGCGCCCCCTACTGACCAGCAACTATCTGCATGGTAAATCAGTGGACCAGGGCCATCGTTGACTAATTAATAATTCAGTGAATACTGAATGATTATAATATCTATTTCTGCTTTTGTGAGATTCCTGGATTAAAATGTAGGCCTGTACCATTAACATGTTCTAATGTTTGCTGAGGTTTCTATATATTGGTTTATTTTAAACAATATAGGCCTACAGACTGTATCTAGTGTAAATGGCAAGTCATTTTATTAGGGAAGATGTGAATGAAGCATGCGAAAGGCCATGATTAAAGAATTTGCTGCTTTTTCTTCCTCATGAGTTTCAAGACAAGAAACAGATTAATGTGTTTGTGTTTATTCAGTTTAAAAATAAGTTACAATAAATAGTACATAATATCAAATAAATAATTAGCACTGCAAAAGCACTTTAATGGAAACAACAGCATTAATGAAAAGTGATATTAAATCAAAGGAGAGAGACTTACTGCGAGAGACCAAAACAGTCTGAGAGATATGATCAGTGTATTAGTTGGGCTTACAGCAGTAACTCATAAAACTGGACAATGGTTCTAGAACCTCAGAACGGTTCCAGAGGATCTCTTGATAAGTCAGTGTGCTTTTGGCTGATGAACGTTGATAATGAAATATATTAATATCATAATAGGCTGAGTTTAGAAGAAAGCAGTACCTACATACACACAAGAGCATGGACTATACTGATTGAGTCTGTTTTTATGGCATAATTTTCAGTTCTTCTGTGATTATCTAATTGTGGTTGCAACAATGTAAAAAAAAGCACTCAACAGACACTAATAACAGTGTACACAGGGAAGCGAAAGACCACAACCAACACACATTCATACACAAACGCACACATTCAAACACGCACACAAAATCATATTGATATGATTACATCAAAATTGAAGTAACATGACCCCCCCCCCCAAAAAAAAAGGAAAGAAAGAAAAAAACGTAACTTCTGACACTAGAAACAAGTTCTAAAGTCAGACTTGAGATCATGTAGTTTCATGACTGGGTAGTTTATCCCAGTTAAAGTGTCCAAAAG
Source organism: Alosa alosa (assembly GCF_017589495.1). Classification (NCBI taxonomy): domain Eukaryota; kingdom Metazoa; phylum Chordata; class Actinopteri; order Clupeiformes; family Clupeidae; genus Alosa; species Alosa alosa. Next base: position 18,350,391 of record NC_063195.1, read on the forward strand.
TGGTGTACAAATTACTGAGTGTGTATTACAGAGTGTCTTTATCAGTGCAACGTTAAGTGGGATTCATGGCAGGCAGGAGGGCTCTGGCATGCTTTGGATTTGACCTGCAGTGTTGATAATTTCGGAATGATTTGTATTGTTGTGTGCTGGAGGGTCCATTTGGGCGCCATGGCACTAGGTGGGTTGTAAACTTTGTACTGGACGAGGCTTTATGGAACAAGAGAGGACCTAGTGGTTGATTCTCTTGTTCCCGTGGCAGTACAGCCCCCCATCCACTAGGTGGCACTAGACTAAGAAGTGTACTAAGGACCAAAAGGTAAACAAAAACGGCTTATCCATTCAAGGCAAAAAGAACATGAGAATACTATTCATTTTAACAAGTGTGAAATTAATAAATTCTTAAAAGCACCTTGTGCTGGGTTCGTCTAATTAAATAATACTGATTAAACATCACCTTGTCCTTTCTCCTCTCTTTTCTTCCCTGGGTGCTTGAGGACAGGGGAGTGTACTATTGTAAGCTGTGTAAGAGAGTTGAGATAGGACAGTGGTGAGTGTGTGGCCAGAACACACGCTCACTTACACAAGGAAAAGAAAACCAAAGCGTCATCTCGACAGGAAAAACTCGGGCACAACAACGAGCTCCCTTCGAACATGCAATGATCACATGGCACGACACGAAAACAGTTTAAGCTAGCAAAAGAAAAACAAATAATTTTTCTCTCTCTCTTAGTTTTTATTTCTCTTCCTCTCTCGTTCGCTCTATGTCATTCTCTCCAGTCTTCTTCCTCCCTTTCTCTCTCTTTTGCTCCATCTCTCTCTCTCTCCTTCGTGCCTTTGTGCGGTTCAGAGGTTGCTTTCCTGCGTGTCCGCTGCAGTAGAAATGGGATGGAGGCCACCGTTGTCGTTGAGGCGTTTGGCGCGGTACGTCTCGTAGTGAATGTTGTGGGTCACCTCTTTCAGATCCTGGAGGTGAGACCTAGTCCAAAAAGAAAGAGTGTAAAGGTCAAAGCTCAAATGGTAAAAGTGTGTAAAGAATTGGTGTTGGCTTGGCTAGTGTGGGGGATTTCTAGAGGTCTGTTTAAGGCTGTAACCAAGACCTTTCACTAGTAAACACCAACAATGTTAATAGCCAAAAACACTATGAGGTGCAATGGCTTTACTGTTTCTATCAAAAAGTATGGTTAAGTCACTCACCTGATGATGAAATCTCGGAGTAGGGAGAACTCACAGTGGTTCAGATTTTCAACTGGAGAGAGAGAGAGAGAGAGAGAGAGAGAGAGAGAGATAGCAAGTGAGCAATGACATCTGGAGCATCCTATCAAACCATCTCCAACAGTATCCTTAAGACAGACTGCTAAGTAAAGCAACATGTGTCTGAGTTGTACTGTATAGACAAACATGTATGTGACTGAAATATCAATGCATATCAGAGACACTTAAAACAAAAGACGCTTTATTCAGCCAACAGGAGACAGCTTGAGCCTTACAGGGAATCCCCACTACATCTGAGCGAGCAACTGTTGTGTGGCATTGAATGCTCTCTGTCCACATTGAATCTGTTAAATATGCCCCTCTAGGGGTGTGAATCTCTCATGTAAAAGACGATTTAGGGGTGTAAAGATTAACCGATACATATCGGTATCCGTTTTTAACGTGTAAGATACGGCTACATCGATACGTGATGTAGATGTTTCAGAAAAAAACTGAAATGAACCGGTCGTTATATCGATTTACTTGTTATGAATCGGTTAACAACGTTTTCTGCTCCTCATATAGCCTACTCTCATTTACGTTCCAAGCAGCATGCCCATGTATGATGATACGATTCGCATCTAGATACATGGGCACATGCCCCCCTATTGAGTCGTATTTCTCGTTCAAGAAAAGGGGCGTCCAAAAGTTCTTTGCATTGCATCTTATTGCGCTGTGTCGCTCAGGTCAGGGCATTCCAACTGAAAACAATGTAATTAAACTGATTTTATCGCCAATGCTCGCTCACATCACATGTAGTTAGGATTTGGTGTGTGTGTGTGTCTGTGTGTGTGCGTCACTCGCAAACCCAACATGTAACAACGTCGTATTCAGTGTGACGGAAGAGCTGGAGAACACACTGCCACCAGTAAAACGGCAAATAACTCACACTGATGGATTCATTGCGTCTGACACACCAATTCAATCTGATCACTTGCAAATTACAGAGCGGACTTGAGTCTGTCTCAAAAGATGCAAACAAATCCCATTTGCCTGCAGTCTGAAAAAACATAGCAACCATGCCACCAGATGCAGGCCATACTGAGCACAAACACTGGACAGGAAGCTCTGAGCACCGTGGACAGAAGATGGTCAGCGCTGAGGGCATTATTCAAACCGAGGGAGGTGAGCGCTGTGAACGCTGAATTTCATAGGATTTGTGTAGAAAATAGCCGCCATCGGTGCAAAAAACGTGATTGGTGGACACAGGCCCTAAGTCGTAAAATGGATTATAATCAAGGACTTTAACTTTGAAAGGAACAGCTTCCACTGACTGGCTGGGTAATCTAGTCAGAATAATTCAGCCAATCACAGAGCAGCGTAGCCAATTATGAAAGCAACTGATCCAGCAAATGATCCTAGAGTCTGTGTGTGTTTGAATGGGAGTCTGTGTGTGTGTGTGTGTGTGTGTGTGTCTGAATGATCGTGTGTGTGTGTGTGTGTGTGTGTGTGTGTGTGTGTGTGTGTGTGTGTGTGTGTGAACGACAGACACATGAACAACTACTAGAGCAACAGCACAGGGAATGTGTGTGTGTGTGTGTGTGTGTGTGTGTGTGTGTGTCTAAATGAATGGCAGAAGCAGGAGCAGTCATGAAGGGGGCATTGGGGGAAGATGTCTCTGGGTCTTCGCTGTGAGATCTGAAACCAAGTCAAGCGAAAAACCCTTGATGCCAGCCATCCGTAAAAAAAACATGCCCACTTCCCAGTCTTCTCCTCCTCAAACACACACACACACACACAGATCAGTCCCTCTGACCAAGCTTCAGGGCTGACTGATGCACAAAATCCGCTGTGTGGATGACAGGAGAACTCAAGCTGGAACACTCCGGTGATGCCACACACACACAGGCACACACACACACAAACAGCACATACTCCACACAGTCATGACTTAACAATACAGTACACTTACTCATACCACGTAGCCTAAATGCAATATCAACACCATACTGAACAAAACAATAAATGTATGCAATATTACATCAACATCATACTATAGAGATGCACAGTTCACACAACGCCACACAATATCAGACAGAGTAGCCTGCTTAATCATACTATGAAGTCATGCTATCAAATACAGTATAGCCTACTTAGTCATATCTTGCATAGGGCTGTCAATCGATTAAAAAAAATAATCTAATTAATTACATACTCTGTGATTAATTAATCTAAATTAATCACATATATCATTTTTGCTGTGAAAGTATTTTTAATATTTAAATTCAAATGAATCATTGAATAATCAGCATTAGTGACATTAAAGTTCAAAGACTCTTTTATTATTATTTTCACTGTTCAAATAATTGCCATAATAATCTATGATATGACCTAATATGCTGAGGAAATAAATTCAAAAGTGCTTAGGGAAGAAGTTTTTTTTCACATACAAGGCATTTCAGGCCACAGATATAACCTAGGGGACACAATGAAAATAAATTAACACTCCCCTCAATGTCAACACTTATTTCTTTGCATTGATGTGCGACTACAGAGTTGATGAACTCCGGTGATATGCAAATCCTTGCTGCAGACATTGCAGAGGACTTTATTTTCAACACTTTATTTTTTATCAACACCATCAGGCTGTTTTTTTAAAGTAAATGTTCCAATCAATGATCCAGGCAGCACATTTTCTTCACTCTCCTTCATTTTACAGTCTAATTTTTACTGACTAGAACGGCTCGGGGTCAAAGGTCATACGGAATCGATTAATCTGCACTCATTTTTTTTAATCAGTTATTTTTTCTCAAATTAATTAATCAAAATTAATCAGTTATTTTGACAGCCCTAATCATGCATATATCATCCGCACTTAAGTCATGCTATCAAATACAGTATAGCCTACTTACTCATATCATGCATATACCATACACACTGAAGTCATGCTATCAAATACAGTATAGCCTACTTACTCATATCATGCATTTACCATACACACTGAAGTCATGCTATCAAATACAGTATAGCCTACTTACTCATATCATGCATATACCATACACACTGAAGTCATGCTATTAAAGACCATATAGACTACAGAGTTAGTACCACGGCCTAATACCATGTCACAGACCCCTCATTACACTGACCCATCTGTCCATCTTCACCATGACAATGGGACTGGACAGAGGGGCCATGAGCAGGATGACCTGATTAAATTTAATTAACCTTGGGGCTCCGTGAGTCACCAACCATGTTGGAAAATATGCTCCGAGTGGCTAGATGTGGTTTTCTCAGTGATGAAGGTGCAGGAGGAGTTCAAGCTCCTTATAAGGCCCTGATCTGGATATGACTTCCTGTCTGTAGTATATTAGTTACTGTACAGGTAGCGCTGTCAGATAACTGACACAGTGTGTTTGTTTTTGACCCTCTTCAAATGTAATATCACTTCTCTCTCTCTTTCTCTCTCTCTCTGTATTTCTCTCCCTCTCTCACTGTCTGTCCTCTATCAGATTATATATCATCCCTTCCCTCATACAACAACAACACACACACACACACACACACACACACACACACACACACACACACACACACACACACAGACAGATGTGCCCTCAAGCATCAAGCCCAATGTGGCCCAGTAGCAGTGATCCTCATATGTGTGTTTGCGTCTCAGTCTTTGCCAGGAGCTAGTCAACACACATCACTCTCTATTACACTGCCCACATCATGAGGCTCACGTCCAGATACTGGAACAGGATACAAGTCACCCAAATGATATTTACACTTGGTCCACTCTACTCCAAGTACTGGATCTGGACAGAAACAAGGCACATCCTATATGTTCTTGTTATTGTAGGGCTGTTCACAATTAGTTTAATAGTTGACATCTAATCTCGACTGGTTTGTACTGTATAGGTGTCGCAGAAACAAATCAACATGTTCACTATCACTCAGCAACACGAAAAGCTTAGCTACCGAAATTCTAAATGACAATTTTTACATGTGATAAAATGTATATTGTTCAACGATGCACAGGGTGAGGCCGTAACTATATTTCAGATAGAAGCTCAGATAGAAGGGGCCCTGTGGCATAGCTATTATGGCAGGCAGTACACAAAAAGTCCACACATCACGCTCACTATCACTTAACAACACATAATCTTAGCTACTATGGGGTAGCATGAAAAACTGATTATTTTGTTTCCCAAAGACTTTAAATGAGAATCTTTGTGTGTGTGCTGATGACATGCACAGGGTTCAGTTCTATTTACAGCTCAGTGGGTAAAGGATGGCAGAACCTCCGAGTCCATCTGTGGCGTTGCCATGGTGAGCAGGCTGTATGCTAGCCTGGGGTAGTAATGGCTGTAACTCAGTTCAGTTTGCACAGAAACTTACAGTCCAGAGAGGCCCAGTGCAGGGAAAAGCTCAATAGGCTAAAATGTCTGGGTCTCCTGCC
>NC_063195.1:18361043-18406043 GCF_017589495.1 Alosa alosa
ATTTTAGAACAATGATGCAGATAAAAACATCTAAAAAAAAAAAGGAAAATAATAACAATCCCAAGCCCCTTATTTCTGTTCCTCTGCTCTCTGGTGTCTTTCATCCTCTTACCCTCTGTTTAAACTCAGACTTCTCCTCTGGAGTGAGCGTGTCTGACTTGGCGATGACGGGGATGAGGTTGACCGAGCGACTCAGGTGTTTCATGAACTCAATGTCCAGTGGACGCAGCCTAAGAGAGCGAGGGATGAGAGAGAAAGAGAGAGGGAGAGAGAGGAGAGGGAGAGAGAGGGATGGAGAGAGAGAGAGAGAGAAAGGGAGAGAGAGACAGAGACTGGTGATGAAGGATTACAATCTGAGAGCACAGCTTATTGCAGACATGGTCTAAGCCTGACAGCCTGCTAAGCCAAAATGAATGATTTTTTTTTTCAATTCAGTCCAAACCCAGAGAGACAGACAGAGAAGTGTGTGTGTGTGTGTGTGTGTGTGTGTGTGTGTGTGTGTCTGCTGTGAAAGTGTGTGCCTTCAAGCATGTCAACCATGTGTTAACCTATGAATTTATTCTAATATACTTTGTAAGTGTGTGTGTGTGTGTGTGTGTGTGTGTGTGTGTGTGTGTGTGTGGAGTATAAGGGTAATTGTCTCTCCATCCACTTTGCCATCATAATATTAATTCACAACTTTCCACAAAATTAAAATCTTACAACCTGTAACAAAACCCTCAGTGATGGTCCAACATCTTACACTTCCTGTCTGTATTTGAGCGCCATGACACATCATCTTACACTTCCTGTCTGTATTTGAGCACCATGACACATCATATATTATAGGATATATTATGGGGCATAATATATGAGCATGATGACTGGGGGTATATATGAGCATTATGACTGGGGGCATAATATATGAGCATGATGACTGGGGGTATATATGAGCATTATGACTGGGGGCATAATATATGAGCATGATGACTGGGGGCGTATGAGCATGATGTCTGGGGGCATATATGAGCATGATGACTGGGGCATATGAGCATGATGACTGGGGGCATATGAGCATGATGACTGGGGGCATATATGAGCATGATGACTGGGGGCATATGTTTAACCCTGGTCATATTTTTTGATAATAGCAGCATTGGGGAATAGCAGATTAGAATCTACCGCACGCTCAAACTGCAGCGGACTGTGACTCACGAGTGGCCTGTGGGGGCGATGAAGTAGAGGCAGCAGTGGACGCGCGTGTCCGGGATACGCTTCTTGCGGGCAATGTTCACCTCCTCCTTCAGGTACTTCTCGTACTGCTCGTTGACGAACTTCGAGATGGGCTCCCAGCTATGGAAGGAGGAAAAAAAAGCATAAACATTGACCTATGACTCACGTGAGTCAAACGACTCACCAAGCTAACCAGAAGAGTCGAGAACTGGCTAACGACTCATGGCGTAAAGCTGATCAGAACAAATCTGGTCATTTGGGAGGTTTAAGTGCCTGCTCCACTTAGTTGGCATTTAAGGAGATAATTCCATTACTTTTAACACCCCCGCAAAATAAATAAATAAAAATGAAAAAGAGCTTAGCGGCTAAGCCCGGCGCTAGTGGAGTTAGTCACTCACACACTCACCAGTTGTCATTATTGATCTGGTCCCCGAAGCCCGGCGTGTCGGTGATGGTTAGCTTCATCTTAACGCCCCCTTCTTCAATCACTGGAACAGACAGAGCACAGACCCACCCACTCAAGTCAACACAAGCTGCCTCACTACACCCTTGACCGGCGCACAGTGCACAGGCAGGGCTCACTCAATAGATTACTGTCTTCTGTTTTATGGTTACTTGCGCTATGTGCTCTAAAACACTGTCATATGGTCAGCAACATACCATGTTCAATGTGTATTATTGTGCAGTAATGAGCCTCAACATTACATAACATGTTTGTCCTCTTCATTGTTATGCTCCCACAGGCATTCATTACCCATTATCTATCTATCTGTCTATCTATATACCTACGTATTATCTATCTATCTATCTATCTGTCTATCTATATACCTACGTATTATCTGTCTATCTATCTATCTGTCTATCTATATACCTACGTATTATCTGTCTATCTATCTATCTGTCTATCTATATACCTACGTATTATCTATCTATCTATCTATCTGTCTATCTATATACCTACGTATTATCTATCTATCTATCTATCTGTCTATCTATATACCTACGTATTATCTATCTATCGATCTATCTATCTATCTGTCTATCTATCTATCTATCCATCTATATACCTACGTATTATCTATCTATCTATCTGTCTATCTATCTATCTATCCATCTATATACCTACGTATTATCTATCTATCTATCTGTCTATCTATCTATCTATCCATCTATATACCTACGTATTATCTATCTATCTGTCTATCTATCTATACATCCTTTCCTTCATTCGTTTTCACTATGGCCTGTAAATGCCACTGCACATGGTCGAGTATGATGTGCTCTAACTGTGTCTTACCCACAGGCACTCCCTTTGCCCCGGGACACCAAACTTCTCAGTGGCATGTCAGTAAGACAACCAATGTTTGCCCACACTGGCAACAGGAGACAAGGCTCCAGATGGGACCCCTGAAGAGAGACCATGACGTGTGTGTGTGTGTGTGTGTGTGTGGGCACACACCAACACCTATTTCTGTTTTCAGTGTGGCTCATGTTTGTGTTCTGAATGTCTTCCTCATGAGTCAAGCTTGCACTGTGCACTGGCCTCCCCTAGATAGCTCACCCAGATAAATAATGACATGATAGATTAAATTCCCTTGTCTTCACTCTCTCCTCCCTCTCTCTCTCTCTCTCTTTCTTTCTTTTTGTTCTTTTTGTCCTTCTCTCTCTCACAGCCCAGACATACACAGACACACACACTACTGTATTTCGTACCATGTGACACGGACTTGATCTCCACCGTTTTGGGGATCTTCTCCTCGCGGCCCCAGTCGCTGTTCTTCCTGCTGACCTGGGACTTGAAGAGCGTGTTCACCAGCGTGGATTTGCCAAGGCCGCTCTGTCCTGGTGGGGCAAATCAGAGAGGAACAGCCAGGGATGGTTACATGGAGAGAGGGAAAGAAAGAGAGAGAGGGAGCAATGCAGTAGGAGAGAGAGAGAGAGAGAGCGAGAGAGAGAGAGACTGTGAACCAGAGACAATAGGAACTCAAGGACATTAAGCTTGCTACAAATAGCAATTGGGCCATGGAGGACTTTTGGGACTTTTAATGACTCCTTCAATCTGATCTGTAATATGTAAACAATAAACAGCTGAATAAGACCTGAATGAATAAAAGAGAGAGAGAGGAATGAGGGAGAAAAAAGAGTAAGAGTTGACGGGTATTGGAGGGGGGTTGTTTAACAACAAAACCTTTTTGTTCTCCCTCACCTACAACCATGATGTTGAAGTCAAAACCAGTCTTCATGGTCTTCTTCCTCATCTGTTCGATGATGGTGTCAATCCCAATGTACCCAAGGAGCGTGGATCCGCCTGACCCCCGAACACTGGCCCCTGAGAGTGTTGGGGCAGGGTGGGATGGGATCGGGGGTGGGGCCACATGTGGGGGCTTGGCTGGGACCGCAGGCTTGGGCCTCACCTCTGGGGGGACAGCGTCTGTCATGTCTGATGACACACACACACACACACACACACACACACACACACACAAAACATATAGAGTGAAAATGAGGCGGACAGGGGGAATATCAAAGGCGCATGGCGTCATGCTGCATTTCCTGTACAGGCTCAGAGAGAGATACAGCATGACATACTGTCAAATTGGATAAACTACAAAGAAATACAGGAAATAGTGTATAACCTGCCACAATGAACCAGGATGTCATCAAGTGACAATGATGTTAACTCCCTATTAAAAACATGCAATGCTATTTCAGCTAACAATTATTCCTGCTAATAACATGTAATTGCACACGATTATTTTGAGGGCGTTTCATGCAACACTGGTTGTAGACTGTGTAAGCTTAGGTCAGACATTCTGATCCGATGCGGATCATCACACACTTCCCAGCAACCAAAATCTCTGTTTCAGAATAGAAATATCAACGAGATGCTCATTTCGCAAGTGATGTATGAAAATACATTCTAAAGTTAAACATCACTTCACGGTTAACAAGCCGGCCAGCATGCAATTAACGTTAACGTTACATTTCTTAGCTACTACTTAATTCTACACACAGCTTTGATTGATAAAAAACGTGGGGTAACGTTTATCTACAAAGCTACAATGGCGAAAATGTCGACAACAAATAGGGTGTGACTTTTGTTGACCAAATGATAACGTTACAAATTGCATGGCGAAACAATTCACAGATCACACGTTGACGATGCTTTCGGTCAAGACCTATTGTCCCCATGTACTGCGAGCAAGGTGGGTGATGCCATATGGGTGATGCTAGCTACACAGGGAGACTTACCGAATCGTATGGTTAAATCACCGGCTTCTATTTTAAATACACGCAGATTGCAACCCGCTCCCACGCTTGATGATTTAGGTATTCCGCTATTAGCTAAAAAGAAACGAAATAAAGACCATATCCACAAAAGGCAGGGGGATAGACCGATGTTTGGAAAAGATCATGTGACTCGTCTGGGTACCTCTTCTCTCGTCCTCGTCTCTTTCTGTGCTCCGCGCTCAAACCCCCCCTTTTCCCTTTAGCGTTGCTAAGGAGACGAGAGACTTGGATGCAGCACGCATGCTCAAATGCCCTGGAATCTGCCATGGATGCGCTGGATTTGAGCAGAGAATGTTTGAACTTGAGGTATGAAGCTCTGAGTAGGGCCGAAAATTCGGAAATGTGTGTTGAAAACACAGTAGCCTACCGTTTGTAATATTCTGTAAATGTTTCATTAACACTTCCAAAATGGCTGTGGAATGCGTAGTAACCTACAACGTGTCGTCTTCGTCTAAAACGGCATAATGTAAGAATTATATAGGCCTATTAAGTTGAATAGCATTTGTTGTTCTAAACTAAAGCATTTTTTTGGGGGGGGGGGGCGGGCTACTGTACGCTCTCCCACAAGCTCTTAATTAGATTGAGGTTTAATGTAGCATAAATAAGACTTATTAAGAGATGAGGACAACTGGCTGATTCAGGGGAGGCCCACTCCGAGGGCCTTTAATCAAGCCATGTTATGTAAGATATCCAACCGCCCATACAACCTTTAAATGTCAGTGTAGTTTCAACTGCTAGGTGGCCTAGGCCTGTTCTACTAAATTGAGGCCAAAATCCATGAATGTAATTTACAAATGACTACTTAACAAAATAGTTAAGTAGTAGCAGATGACAACAAAACTGTTTTTAATAGTCACTGAAACAAACAAATAGGGCAAAGTTGCATAAATGACAAGACAGAAAGAACCACTAGATTACAAACTGGCCATAAGACTCGCAGTGTTTGAACACAACAGCGTCATGACGACCGTCTCGGCAGGACAATCCATTGGATACTTACATTTTTGGCGTCTCATGTGTTTTTCATTGTCGCGTGTGTGGGCACACGCCCTTCAGAGGGTCCAGAAGTCCTCTTTGCTCACCAAAGAGACCCCACACACCAGCCTGCTGCCAGTGCGCACTCTCTTGCTTTATCTCATAAGTAGGCTAAGCATGCCTGCCTTTGGGCTGATAAGGGCAAGTGCTTCTTCATTACGGTTTGAAAGAAATGTGCCAATCGTTGAGAAAAAAAAAAAAATTTATAACAGGCCCATTGACATTGACATTCCAAGCTAAATACACTACATGCCACTCACTCACCCATAGTCACCCACACCCCCGAGTCCAGCACCTTCCCCTCCTGCCACGTTCTCATCTCCAGGGAGACAGATGGCTCAGATAGAGGGGGGTCCGGCATGGTCACATCCGTGTCTGGGCCGTCTGAGCCCACCAGCCGAAACGACTGTCTGGCTGACTGGGGAGACCTGTTGCCGGGTCGGGTCAGCAGAACCGGACCCCGCAGGTGCTGGTCCCGGTTCTGTTGGTTCTGGTGTTTGCGTTGTTGGTGTTGTTGCTGTGGCCGGTGTTGGCTGCCGGTGGACAACACGGCCACTGAGCCCCCCATTCACTGGCGGAACATTCTGGAGCGCTCGCGGCACGTTCGCTGGTGCCCCGCTGGACAGCTGTCAGCGGACCCGCTCGGGGTGTTGTTGTTCTGTGACGTGGGCCCTCCACAACGGCTGCATCCGCACACAGGGTCGCAAACCGCCTGTCTCTCTCAGAGTGGCGGTCGCCTACGCTGTCATCGTGATCCTCATCATCTACAGGGCACAGTGTGGACTCCACCTCAGAGCATGTGAAGCTGTTTTGATGTGGATCATCACCCCCCTCCTCCACCCGTCTGTCAGCCTGACGTGCGGCCTGAGCCGAGGTCTCCCACGGCTGACTTGGTGCCAGGCATGTCGGCCGGCTGTCGACCCTCGTTTCCCCCTCTTTGATCTGGGCAGAGGGCGGCGGGAGGCTGCCTAATTGAGCTGCTTCCTCCATCGACCTGTCGTTGCTCTTCAAAGGGAAGCTCCTGGCCAGCCGGGCGGTCCAATCTGGTGGGCCGCCATGACACGATGTGGTCATTTCATGGTGTCGTGGCCCTGGATTTGAGTCTGAGCCGCAATGCTGAGGCCTGGCCCTGCCATGACTGAAGGACGAAACTCTGCATGGAAGGCAGCTATGAAGGAAAACACACACAAAAATAACACATAATGAGAAATTATTCTATTTAATGTACTTTACTTTTTATGTTTACACTACTCTTATGTTTTCATTCACTATTATTATTTGCTTTTGCTTATGTAAAGCACATTGTATTATCCCCGGAGGTGTAAAAATCCTACCAGGTATTAATGGGTTTCATCAGGTCCCTTTCCACAGGTGTATAAAATCAAGCACCTGGATTATGAATGCAGACTGCATGGTGCTTGATTAATACACCTGTGGAAAGGGACCTGATGAAACCCATGAATTGGTTCTACCTGTACACTTAACACTGGTTATTTCACTAATTAGCTCATCTACCTGGCTGTGGAGTTGTGCCAATTAGAAGCAGCTGATTTAGTGAATGGTTGGAGTAAATATATGGCAGGACTTTTCTACTTTTAGAGAACTTGGAGTGCACAACTCGATATTGAATTGTTATACATTATTATTATTGTTATAAATTATTGAATCATGATATACTATTGTGTTGCGAGACCTCTACTGGCTCTTGATAAGGTGACTCTCACCTAAATGTACCCTCTCCCTGCATATGGCCCAGATGGTCAAGATGCTCTCCTCCAGGGCCCTGTGGGCCTCCAGGGCCACCGTAGCCCACAGCTGCAGCTGCAGGGTCCACATGAGAGCTGGATTCTCCCGTAGTGTTTCTGTGTTTGGTGGGGGATGGTGAGATGGTGGGTATTGCTTTGGGTGGTCTCAGTGCCTGCCTGTTTGTCTGGACTGACATTGAGCTGCTGCTGCTCCATGCTCTCTGGGTCTTTGTAGTGGGCAGTGGAGGCCTTGTCGGTCTCACACAGGGGATGGATGTTGCCTCGCTCGTTGGCGATGCATGTTGGACACGGGCTGTTGTTTGAGAATGTCTCTCCACTGCTGTGAAGGCGCTGTCCCTTGGAGAACTCTTTGCAGCCTGCTCTCCCCTCATCTCCTGGCCTCTGCCCAGAAGCCTGGGGCTGGAGTCTGTCACCTTCCCGGTTTTGGTCAACCGAAGCCGGGCTTGAAGCAAGACTGGGTCCTGGTATTTTCGTTTTATTTGACTAGCGGAACGAGACCCCTTGACAACCTCCACGGTGGAACTGGGTCTCTTTCTCTCCTTGGACCATGACGCTAGGGGAGGCTTTGACATTGCTATTATGGGATGGAACTGCTGAGTCATGCTTCCCAGTAGTGGCTGCATCATGATTCAGAGGTTCTGAGTCCGCTGTCTCGTCAGCGGAGGGGCACTGTTCAGGGTTTGAGATGGAGATCGATCTGACCTTCCTTTCGCTGGATGGGGTTGGGCTCAGCCGCAGAGTCTGGCCCTCCACTGGCCATTTCTCATTCCACACTTCGAGGGAGGGGCTGATCCTGTCTGTCTGATTGGACACCGTCAAGAGGTGGTCCTTGTCTCTCGTCTCTGATTGGATGAGCGATGGGGGTGACTTGATTGGCAGGAGAGATCTGGGAGTGTTGGGGCTAAACATGAGAGGGTACAGAACATATGGTAAAGAGGCCATTGTGTCTTGGATCAATAGGCACATATGATGCCTGGATCAATAGTGTTTGTTGTTAGTTGAGAGGTCTATTCTAGATTATGAGAATGACAGTGAGAATAGTACAGTGTGTTGTATGGATATTAGTATAATGAATGAGTACCAAAGGATCTGTTAACAAAGGAGACTTGATTCTAGATTATGAAAAAGGAAATGAAATAGTGAATGTTTAAAGGCGTTGTTCACCCTGACACGCTTTTTTGCCTCCGAAATGCAAGTATTTCAAAATGGCCAAGGTGGAAATGGATTGTGTTCATGTAGTTGCTATGTTATATTTAGCTTAATAACTAGCTCCTTGACTAAGCAAAGACAGGAAGCCAAGTAACCACCCTTTGTGGAAGGAAATGCAACCTCAAATGTTGAACTATTTTTAAGTGGCTCGCGATTTTAGGAGCCTTGTGTTTTGTTTTCCTTCTTGTGCCTCACTTACAACGGTCCCGGCGCATCGTTCCATTAGGGAAACAATTTCATTTGAGCGCCGGGAGGTGAAAAACATGTCAGTGTGAACATAATGTAGCAGGAGAAAGAAAATATATGTGTATGGAATAATGGAATATATCTTTATGGGATCAAAGGGGGAGTCAGTATGAACCAGATCAGGCCCATTTGGAATTTACAGCTTGATGATTACCTTCACAGTTTCAACCCTTATATAGGCAATATAACACATATATGTAGCCTATAATATATATTGTTCATATTATATGTGTAATATAAGCAATACATAATATATATAATAGCTATTAACTGAAGTCAGTTTATAATAACATTATATTATGCCAATGACGGGGGCATTGAGTGCAGGACTGCTCTATGAGAGGTGTCTGAGTGATGGGCTCAGTGTACCTGTTTGGCTGGGAGCGGGTGGCCTGCGCTCCTGGCAGCTGTGTTGCGGGCTGCAGAGGGGGGGTGTGGGGGGGCTTCTTCTGAATTAGCGGGGGGGAGAGGGGCACGTGCGGGACGCCCCGGGAGGATGTGGGGCGCGTCAGAGTTATTTTGGGAGACGGGGGAGCTATTTGGGGCAAGAGGGTTCTGCCAGGCGCAGGCTTGTTAGAACTCATTGTGTGGTGGTAGACTGGAGTGTGGAGTGTGTGTGTGTGTGACTGTGTGTGTGCGTGTGTGTGAGAGAGAGACACAGAGAATGAGAGGAAAGAGATCTCAATTTTATGCGACAGATGGAAGGAGCAAATGTGAGAGGAGAGAGAGAGAGAGAGAGAAGGAGAGAGTGTAAGTGAGGTTATGTGTGTGAAAATGCACGTGTGTGCGAGAGGAAATGCAAACGAGAGTGGCAGAAGGAGAGGGCAAATGTGTCAGGAGGAGGGACCAAGTGTGTGTGTGTGTGACTGTGTGTGTGAGTGAGTGTGTGTGTGTGTGCGCGTGTGAGTGAGTGTGTGTGTGTGTGTGTGTGTGTGTATGTGCGTATGCGTGTCCAAACGAGTGAGAGTCACAGAGAGGCAGACAAGACTCAAATAAAACTGAAGAGAGCACACAGAGAGAGTGGCAGAAGCTGAGGAGAGCACACAGCGGGTGATTAGTATGGCACAGCACTTCTTGGACAAGCACATCTATTTATAGACCACACAGTGAAACGTCCAGTAAAGAGTAATGGCCGTTACAAATCTGACCAGCATGCACTGCAGTGAGAAGAACATAGCCTATTGCCAGAAGAACACAACCGATGCACATTGTGGACATGTTAATAGTGACGCCCGATAGAGTAGCAAAGCGAATGTCACCCTATGAGACAGGAACAAAAACACATCAGTGAGTTTATACACTGTTTTACACCTTTATCTGGCCCATGTTCTTGTCAGGTTAAAAGATGTTTCTGTTCGACATCTGTGTATATGTGTATATATGCAAACATATAGCGCACAGTACTTGTCAGCATGAATTTGCAGCAATAATACATTGTTACATAATTACTTTTCCAGTCACATGACATGGGCCATCAAATGTAACCTAGGACCTCTGATGCTAGTTCTTATTATGCAATATAACATTTATTTTTGTTTGATATTTAGACATACTAAGGTATTCAATATCAGCAGCTTATAACAAGTGAATGCACCAAGACAACTAAAAAACTGAACCTGAACAGGCTGTCGTTGTTACCTAATATTTAAAACCATTTCAATAATATTTAAAACCATTTCAATAATAGTGCTTCCTTATACGAACCTGAGAGTTGAATGAGAGCCCAAAACAACCAATGCCAGTAGCTTTAAAGAGGCTGAGAATCAGATCAGTTGTGTAAAGGAATCATTAAAAGGCCATGAATCAAGGTTAAAATTGTGAATCAAAAGAATCATGAGAGGCCAAGATCACTGACCTGCGTTCCTCTGTGAGCATGCCTTGTCTGTTTATCCCTCTTGAAAACAAGTGAACATAATTGTGGGAATGAGTGAGTGGAAAGAGAGAGAAAAATAAAGGAAGAGAGAAAGAAAGGTTGAGAGAGAGAGGGGGATATATAGAGAGAGAGATGGACAGAGGGAAGTGGTGGGTACCAGATGCATTCTCTCCATTCCTGTGCTCTGAAAGTGCCACTGTCTTGCTCTCCCACTCCAGCAGTGGCTCATTTTATTACTCCCCATGGGAAAACACCAGGGAACACACCCATGCTCACCCAGCACAGAGTGCAGGACAGACCCCAGGGAACACACCCATGCTCACCCAGCACAGAGTGCAGGACAGACCCCAGGGAACACACCCATATCACCCAGTACAGGACAGACCCCAGGGAACACGCCCATATCACACCCATGCTCACCCAGTGCAGAGTGCACACAGGACAGGCAAAGGTTTTCCCTGGCCCTGCTGTAGGGTGCTGGCAGGGGACCTGCTTCATCTGAAATGGCAGCATCTGCCCCGGGGGGAAAAAACCATACCACCTAGCTCATGCTGCTGCAGCCAACAACTAGAGCACCAGGCAGCCATACCTCAAGACACAGAGATCTACATACAGTATGTAAAAGATCACATTTGATCATCACATTGATCTTTTCATTGAAAGGGAGGTACCGATGTATGTAAGATGCTTAATTAGCTTCACTGTTCAGATAAGACAACAAGCCCACGAATGGAGATGAAAAATAATTCATTTATTACTTCTGAATCATATTTCCAGGCAAGGCTAGTTTTTTTCTGTTTAGTGTAAACAGGGTTAACAATTTACACACACAAAATGTGTAAAAACAATGTTGCATGTGTACATGGAAACTGTGTCTCTAAATACAGTGACAGTTTACACACAAGGCATGAAAATGACTGATACAGTAGTTTGGCACATGATTGACAAATTAAAAAAAACAATGTAACAGACCATAACACTAACAAAGCATGTGGATTTTCAAAAAATAAAAATAATAATTTCAATAATGATAATAATTCACATATTGTTAGGACTAATTTACAATTCACACACACACTTCATTATTGCAGAGATTAAATAACTTTTACTGTCGATCTAAAAGAGTTAAGGAAGTAACAGTATCAGCGTGACCCACAATGCATTTGGCACTCACAAAACAATGGTTTTGCACCAACACAATATTTGGCATTCAACTTATCGATGATTCAAAAGGTTCATATCCATTCAATCTAAAATTCACAGACAGACGGTCATATATGTTATGTATATTCTAAAGTGCATACTGAGGATTGACCTCTGAACTTTCACATTTGCAATTTCATGGCTTTTTGTCAAAAACACTACAAAGTAGGATTTAAGAACTGGAATCATCAGTCTCACAAATGTTATTTACTTAAGACCTCCTCTTGAATTACTAAGGCCAAAAATGTCTCTGAATGTTAATTATTTAGGCTGATGTTAACTATAAAATCCTGGGAAGTCAGCAACATTTCTTTAAATCATATGTTTCATGACCACCTCTCTCGTACAAGAGAAACAAACAGGTATTAATTAAAGGTACAGTCGGCGATTCTGGCGGAGGGTTGTTGACATTCAAGCTCAACAGTCAATCACCTCTTGCTTCTGAAGCAACATGTTGATTGGCTGGAATTGTTCATGGCTTTGTCTGGGCCATGTTTGTTACAGACCTGGGGCTGGGTGTACTTACACAGGAGCTGTTTTAGTGCAAACACTGAATGGACATGCTAAAGGAGCGCGAGGAGTTTTAAGACCAAAAGTCTATTATCTTAGAATTGCGGACTCTACCTTTAACTCCAGAATTCTATGCTACAGCACAGTATACTGTACCAACTCCAACAGCTGAGAAGATGAGAGTTTAGACTCTCTCTCTTTCCCTTGTTTTTTCTTTGTCCTTCGTCATATCAGCACCTTGCCTTCCTCCTCCTTGCCGTTCCTGGCGACGGTCAGAGGGGGGCGCTGCACAGACTTGTTGCTCCACTTGTGGGGGTCCTGCAGGCCCGGCTCCAGGAAGTAGAGGCAGGCGCCGAACCCGACCAGCACCAGCACCGACACCAGCAGGTAAACGGGTACGAACCAGTCCAGGAACATCAGGGGCATGACGCGGGCGATCACAGGACCGTCTGGAATCAGCAGGAGGGAGAGACGGATTGATTGACTGATTGATTGATTGATTGATTGATTGATGAAATCAATGGAGGAACTTAAAAAAACTCCTTTGACTGAAAGTCCTGGCATACAGGCAAAACTGAATACTCTCACTGTTATGATCTTTAGCATCTGTACATTTTGTTCTACTAAGGTATAAAATGAAAAAAAAAAGTTTATGAGACAAGTGACAGTACTTCTCTATGTAAGGTAATGTCCATTTATGCCAAGCTAAGGCTAGGTGTAGGGGAATTGGTTGGATTCAGAGTGATCCATACATCTGAGTCAAACTAACCTAGTTAGCCACTAGGTTCTTTTGTTAATGGTTAAACCACTAAGATTGCTATATAAGAAAATCTCTCGTAGAACTAGAAGCCGGCATATTTACCTCTACGGATTCATAAGGCTGAGCAATTAGGTCTTAAACATGTCGAGCATGTTGCATAAGTGGAACTAAAAGTCCTGGCAACTGGAACACTGACTGCTACACACACCCACATCCCACACACACATCCCACGCACACACACTCACACGCACACAGTCAGACAAGGTACGTTTATCTTTTTCTCTGATCCATTTTCTGTCAGACAGCTGCAGGCTGGTTTAAAATGTCTGATAACATGCTGAATGCAACATGCTTTTACACCCACGCACACGTGCAGTAAGCTTGACACCTGACACATGAAGCAGCATTAGCTGAGCTAAGCCATATCTCTCCACAACACACTAGATCACACTAAATCTGGGCACTTCTCCAAAACAAGAACGGAGAACATGAGCAGCACATGAGATGAGAACGGAAAAAAAAAAAAAAAAAGCTTCAAGGACAGTCTCATACCCTGCGTCGCACGCCGACATCCCAGACAGCCAGGGCTGTCTCCCTGTGACTCGACTGTGCTGCTGTCTCTTACGCATGCTCGTGTCGGCTGTGCATTCATTCACTAAAAGGACAGTCATGCAGCCACACACACACACACACATGTGCAAATATCACAAGCTGAAGGGGGGAGAATGCTGATGTCAAATAGGGTGAAGCTGATGGCTCACACGCATGCAACACACAAGACATGTGTTTAACACATAGCACACTGCATAAATCAGGACACACACACACACCTGTATTCCTCTCCTCTGCTGCCCCTTGTTTTCAGTGAGGACCTGGACTCAGGACTCACCCTGCTATAGGTCGTCCCACTCGTCCTGTAGAGTGCAGTCAACAGGGAGTAGAGATATGGAGCCGGCGCGCAGCTTCTCCCTGATTTAGCAACAAGGACCGGAGCTGATACAGGTCTGCTGCTCTTCTTCTCTGCTCTGCAAGACACAAGTTGAGCTGACTCTGACTCTGCTTACAGATCCTCCCCTCCTCTTCCTCATCGACGCATCTTCCTCCCGTTATCACATTAATAAGGGGTGGGGGGTTAGGGAGGGAGCAGGGCGGTCACCGTAACTACGGCAACCGCTCTCCTCCGCTCCAGGCAGCGATGCTACGCAGTGTTGGCGTGGAGTGGCCGAGCGAATGAGGGAGAAGGACGAGAGGAGTTATGTAACAGAGGTTTTTTTCTTTTCATTGTCCTTTTTCTCTTGTTTTTTTTATGGTCTCGTTCCCTTCCCTCGCTCCTTCCTGGTTGTATCCCTCAGGAAGCTGTGTTCAAAATGTGCATGCACTCTAAAAAATGCTGGGTTATTTTCTCAACCCAAACGCTGAGTTGAAACTGTTGGGTCATTGTGTGGGGTTGTTTTCACTCATTTTGGGTTATTTTCTGTAACCCAGCTTGTTGGGTTGATAGTTTAGGACAGCCCCCCTCCTCTCCCCCACCTGACGTGAGCACACTACCCAGCACCAGGGTAACTTTAACACAGCTGCATAGTTATTTGAGAGTTCGGGGAAATCGTTATTCTTTCAACCGTCCATGCAGTCCAGCAGCTGTGCAGTGGAAATCAGGCGATTTTGGAAGGTATGTATCTGCTTTTAACTTTTTTTTATTATTATTATTCAGACGGATTTTAAAAGTACACAAAGAGATACCCTTCGTGATATGAATGGATATTCTGCCTGCCAATTTCGTTCAGCCTAAGCAGGTTAAGAATTGTGTCATTCAAGCCAGCTAACGTTAGCTAACATTAACTTACAATTACTGCTCATGTTAATGTTAAATCTACACAAAGCCAGACTCTTAAAAACATAGTTCTGTGTTCACTGGGTATGAACTGCTGAACAGAAACAAAACAAACTTTTACAACGAACTAAAATTAGCATACCAACAGCTGGCTAGGTTAACGTTAGCAGACGGTTGGTATGCTAACGTTAATTAAATGCTTCGTGGTAGTGCAGCATGTGTGTCAGCAAATGTATACAGTCGAAGTAGTCTCTTCACACATACGGTAATCATCATGCCAAACAACATATTAATTCATTCAGGGTAGCTTCATATTATAGCCATGTAACTTACTGGGTGGTTTTTGGTGGTAACATTAATGTTACAGACAACTTGAATTTAACTAACTGAATGTGTTAACATGAGCTAGCTAACGGTAGAACTATCACTGCCACTAACGTTAACATTACTAAACGTATGTTTGTCAGTCTGCTGTTAACCAACTCCATGAGGTGGTTATGGTTTTCGAGTGTATTACGCTAATATTTTGTCTCCGGATTTTTAATGTTTGTCAACATTATTCACTGATCATGGTTCGTGAAAGTCTTGATATAAAGTTCTGTCAATAGCAGTTGTTAATTTACTATTTTTCTTTCTTTGATTGACAGGGCTGACCCCCAAATGGACCAAGGAATCTAGCTGTCTTCATGGAAGTAACTTATTACATGCTGCTGCTGCTTTTAGAGTAGGCTATCCATACAAAAATAAAGTAAACATAAATAATTATGTCGAACTGTTTTATTTCATTGCATGCTATTTGTTGCCCATTTTCTCTCAATGCAACCCAAATACTGGGTTAAGAAAACCCGACAACTGGTAATTTTAACTAGCAGTTCTGTTGATATAACCCAGTGGTTTGGGTTGAATCTATACCCAATAAACTGTGTGAATTTTACTCAACATTTATATAGTTATAACCCAGCACATTGGTTACCCAGTGTACCCTTTACCCAGTCTATTGTGCCAATTTAACTAACATTGTGTTGATATTACCCAGCGTTTTGGGTTAGAATCATACCCAATCTGCTGGGTTTAATAATGTACCCAGACCATTGGGTTAGGATAACTCAATGTGGTGTTGGTCCAATAGTTAACCAGCGGCTGGGTTATATTTGGGTTATATTTAACCCAACATTTTTTAGAGTTTGTGAGGAGGATGGAGGTGAAATGTAGAGAGAGAGAGAGAGTGCAGTGAGAGCTGAACCTGCTTCTGACTTGCGGCACATTGCACACTCTCCCTCACACACACACATGGCAGATTGCTCTCTCTTTCTCTCTCTCACACACACACACACATTAGATAAGCTACATCATCTGCAGCCCTACAGCATACCCATATCACCCATCTCACTGCTGCAATGACTTTCCCAAACCCACAGGTGTCCTCACTAATGTGCCATGCTGCATTGCCTTTGGCACTTGCCTGATCCAACATCTCTCTCACTCTCTCAATCCTCTTCTCCTCCTCCTTTCCTCCCTCCCTCCTTTTCAGTCAGACGGCCTATTTCAGCTCACTGGCGCCCCCTGTCTCGCTGCGGGTGCAATGACACAAGGGAGGGTGATCAGATGAGGATGGAAGTGGTGCAGAAACCTGACCTAGTTCTGGAGGCGCTTCAAACAGGAGCAGCAGCACTCGCTCACACATCTCACACACACATCACAGACACACATGCACACACACATACACACTATCTCTCTCTCTCTCTCTCACACACACACACACACACACAAACATCTTGTCCAATTAACACACACACACACATTCAAAAACATGCTGTTTAATTAACATACTCAAACACAAACAAACAAACAAACAAACACACACAAAACTATTTCTGTCTCTCACACACAAAACATGCTGTTTAATTAACATACACAAACACACACACACACATACACACAAACATGTTATCCAATTAACACACACACACACACACATTCAAAATAATTAAACTTGCTGTTTAATTAACATACTCAAACACAAACACACACATACATTCATAAACATGCTGTCCAATTCACACAAACAAACACACGGTCTGTCAAGCAAACTCAATCAGCAGTAGCCTAAGCTAAGAGTGCAGGAGCGGCAGTAGCAGCCATACATGTAGCATTCAGACCTGCACAGTAGCCCTGGCCATATCACATACAGTACACTCACTCACAACATGGTGAGTGAGTGTACAAGTGGTGTATAAGTATACAGTAGTGTCAGAATACAGTTACAGTATATTGTCCTTATGTCCAGATTGGGTTGCAGTCTATTTATATTGCATGATCCCAAGAGTAAATAGTATACTGCTAGGTGTGTACAGTAGTGTGCACATTAAACAGAGCTGTAGCCATCCCATTAAAAGTGAAATCCGGCCAGTTTTCACATAGATCTCCTTTTCTCGTACCGGTACAGAAAAAACGAAAACAATAGGTTTTACCTGATACAGCCAGCAGCTAACACAGCCAGCAGCTAACACAGCCAGGCAGCTAACACAGCCAGCAGCTAACACAGCCAGGCAGCTATATCACTACGCTGTGGGGACATGTACATGCCCCCAGAGTGTAGTGCTGTAGCTGTTTTCATTTTTGTTCCGACAGTACTTGGTGACTTCGAGAAACGAAGATCTATGTGGAAAATTGCCGGATTTCTCCTCTAAGTTCTCTAAAGATTCTCATCGTTATAAAATAATGGTCTGTAAAATGAGGGACTAATTATGCGTTCCATTTGTACATGCTGACAGCTTGTGACAACCCGTAACTTGTGAAATGACATAACTTTCTTTTCATAAGAACTTGCCGTGAACTATGACTATGACAATATAATAATTACGATAAAAAAACAATAAAACTAAACAATCAACCAACACCAACAGACCATGCACACACCAACATAATTGTGATTTGTGATTACAAATAAATATTTCTTGACGACTTATTAAATAGTATCATTCTTCTGTTTCTCAGGCCATGGCTCTTTCAGGAGATGGGAGTCTTTCCTGTAGAAAGCTCAGTGCCGCCCAACACTTGAACACTTCCCATTAAAGTGTGTGGAAAATGATCATAAATGTTTCAAGAACAAACAAGACATTTGTTTTGTGAAGCTATTCTTTTTTATTCATGTGTTAAAAGAGCAGAATCCGCAGAGGTGTTGGTAGGCCAACAACTGACTGGATTATGTTACCAAATGTTGAATTGCTCAAGAATTTCACAAGGTCACATTTACTCATGGCAGAAAAAAGACATTAGAACTAATAGTGGATATGTTGAGTGACAGAAGTGGGTAGGGAAAGGCTACATAGGATACCACCATAGGTCTCCAGCCAGTCCGCATGTTCACTCAGGGGCACTCGTCGAAGTAGTCAGAACGAACAACGGAGCATTTCTGTGGAAACCTTTTGGCCATCCTGCAAGAACAATATGGACAGTCAGGAGAAGATAGATAGATAGATAGATAGATAGATTTTGTGGGCTGGATTAGTTTGGGCTGGCTTCCAGGTTATAGTAATACTTGCATGGGTGGTTAAATATTACTGACTGTGACGTAAACCCTCACAAGAAATATCAGGAATTTTTTGTGCAAGCAAAAATATGACAAAAAGACCAAAATAAGCTTTTCCAATAACTGCCAAATTGAGAGATTCTAATCCTCGATCTGAAATGGTTGTCTCTACTCACCCTCTGGCCCTCACGATGAGAGTGTGTGTGTGTGTGTGTGTGTTTACCTGAGAAGTTTACACACAATGTTTCTGTGTATAATTTATTCATAATAATGACACACGTTTTGTGTATAATAATAATCATAATAATAATAATCATCATCATCATAATAATAATAATTGACACCCAATGTTTTGTGTGTAATTAATAATAATATTTTTTCATCATCATTATTATTATTACTAGTATTCATTTGTTTATTTGTTTGTTTATTTATTTATTTATATTTATTTATTACTAGTATTATTATTAGAAGTAGTGGTTATAGCGTTTATCTATTTATTTGCTGGTTTGTTTGTTTGCTTGTTTTAATTCAGTTCCTCACATATTTTCTTGGTCTCTCTTCAGTTCCTTCATACAGGCCATGTCATCCCTGATGCCCATCAAATCTATGAGGAAAAACAAAACTCAGAATTAGTAAAAACAGTGATTGTAACAGTTGTAGTTATGTTTATCCCACATTGGTGAAATAGTCATGACTGATTTATGTTTAAGGCCAGTTTGGGTACCCCTAGTAAAGTTGACTAAAAATATATTTTGTCAATTTATCTTTACCCACACTGAAAACCTTGAAGGGAAACAAACTTATTCTGAGAAAAAAGAATATCTCTATAATATTTGTAACAAAAACGCAGTGTGGAAGGTGCTGTATGTTTGCAATCTCAATTCTCAAAGAAATGATGGCAATTAATTGCCTACCAGTAATCAATAAAATACATTAAAGTATCCAATCCTAGCCAATATGGGAGAAGAACCCCGCCCCCCCAAAAAAACTCACCACTGCAGCGCATCTGGCATAGCTCAAGTGAAGGTGTATCCAATGGGCTCAACGGGTTCAACGGGTTGTTTCGCGCCTCTTCTGCTCTTATGCATATTGTCACCACCCACCGTCCGAACCGTATCTTGATGCAGCCTCTGCTGCCCATCACTGCCCGCTGCCTCAGTTGGAGTGGTTGCCGGACCGGCCTGGTCAGTGGAGGAATCACAGGCTCGGGTCCCTCTGGCTTGTCAGCCGGCTCAGTCGCACCCTCTGGCCTGGAGGGGTGAATGACAGTCACCAGGGTCGGGTTGACCTCGGCTTTGCTGACTGGGGAAGAGGGGAGATTATGGGATAAGAAACTGCAGCTATACATAAATATATAAATGTACTTCATCAGCATGTATGCATCCAGAATGAATAGTCACTACTAGTTTTAAGCAAAGCAGTAAAAAAATGTTTTAATTGAACATCAACTCAATCCATGAAGCATTAAAATCAGTCTTAGTAAAAGTAAAGGTTCAACACTCACGCTTGGCCACAAGGTCCTGCAGATTGAACGCCCCCTTCCTGCCGCCTTTGTCCTCCAACAGTGCGTCCTCGAGCGCTGCCTTCAGCTCGCACTTGGTCAGAAACTGTCCCTCAGCCGGACCAGCGACCAGCGCCGTGACCATCGCCACCGCCAGCAGCCCCAGCATCTCACCCAACGCCAACGCTTCCGTCCCTTAAACTCCTTGTCCGTTGATCTGCAGGTAAAGGGGAAAAGTCGCTGTGTGTGAGGAACTGGGGCAGACTGACGGTGCTTTATACACAGTTGAGAGGCAGGGAGGGGGCCTATTCTTCTATTGAGCAGTTTTGTTGTTCAGGTTTTGTTAACACATTCCCATTGGTGTTGGGTAACAATTGAGTATTTGATTTCAGGTATGTGGTTTCCCACAGGATTAAGAACAGCCTCACAATGTCCAAAAAGATTTTTGTTTAAGATCTCAGATATACACAGGAGAGGTGGTACAGTTTTTCTTACTAGATGCACTTGATGAAATACTCCAAACTCTATTGGATTAACTGAGTTGAACAAATAAGAAGTCATCAGATATTGTTTGCATTATTATGAAACTCTGAAGTGATGTGAAATTTCTTTGCAAAATGTTTTCAAAGATACCACCTCTGCGTTGTTACAGAATTTGCAAGCATGGATCAAAGAGACTAAAGGCACCTTTTGATGACTGAGAGAAGAACTGTCTCTATTATATTGTGAAAGGGCAATACAAAGGGTGACAAGTCCAGGTGTGTACTGTAGGTCTGTCAATGACAACTGACAAGTAGCTGTACTTGAATGTACAAATTTGTGTAGTCTAGGTGCTTATTTTAGGTCTTAAAGGTCAATGACAGGTGCATGTTTGGAGGGAAGAATATAATTCATGCTGTGGTATGCTTGTTCGCCTTTTTACACATACTACGCACACTTTCAAGAAATGGCACAGACATCGCAAAAATTAGGGTTGAACGTGCATTGTTTGAAGGAATGTTTAACTTTTGTTGCATGTCTGAAATGTTTTGTAAGCGTTATTTTGGCCAGACTGCTTTTGTTTAAGACTGTGTGTTAATTGTTTTGAAAATGTGATGTTAGAGTTGACAGAAGCATGAAAGCAAATGAAGAAAAACTGTAAATTCATTGTGCCAAGGCTGTACAACATGACACAGGTAAGGAATAATGTATAGAATGCCGGTCATTATGGGGAAAATAAGTCCCGACAGGACGAACCGGACCCCGACGCGCCAGCGGAGGGGTCTTGTTTCGCCCTGAAGGGACTTATTTTCCCATAATGGGAAACCCACACCACTGATATAGACTCCCAACTCAAGTTACTACATACACGCAGGGCAAGTTACACTGAGGGCTCAATTTAGCTAGCTATTGTTAAACCCCCTAGACTAACAAGCTATCTTGGTAAATTAGGTAGGCTGGCTTTTGGTTTTCGCGTTTGACTTTGGCATTCGCGGAATTTGCATTTGTGGGTCGCGGGGTGAACCCTCGGTTGTAACAGGGGGCCTTACAATAAAATAATTTATGTGTACATTTAGTAACCGTACACCAACAATGATTCCTGGGTCACTGAAAGACCGGGGTACACGAAACTTGGTGGGCATGTAACCCCACATGGATAGCATGAAACCATTGCTTTTCGTTTTGATCTGTAGCCCCCCCGCTGGACTGGACCCCCTGAAAGGAGACAGTTTTCTGTGAATATCTTGAGAACCGTAGGGCCTAGGATGACCAATTTTTTGCATATGTTTGCCTCCAGGGGTCATGTAAACCCATTCCATATGCACACATGTGCATAAACAGATACACACACACACACACACATACATTCACAGTAATCCTACGTATGGCACATAATCACACAGTAGACATATATACGCATGCATGCACATGCACACACACAGGCACATAAACAGGCAAACACACAAGCACATGCACACTTACACACACACCCACCCACACACACATAAACATAAACATGTACACGCACACATGCACACAATTCAAGAATTTCTCAGAATTATGAACAGGCAAGATGGGGGTGGGGTTGTATAAAATGTATATTACATGTGAAATCTATGAACTAATCATGTTTTGGTACTTGTTGTCTAGCAGATACCAGTGAGAATTGAGTGTGCATAATGCAATTCAGTGAGACAGTTAGAATCATATATGCCTTTCAGCGTGACTTATTTTGTGGAAAACATGTGCTGGACTGGGCGGTGGTCATATTTTGTACCGCTCTGCGGTACATCTAGTTTGTTACCGTTTCGTTGTGGCTTTTGCTGAGAAACAAATAGTTCGCAACACACGCTGAACTTGAATCAAACATTCTTTAGAACACAGCTGATCAACCGTCTGCTTTCACTTTTGAATGAATTTCTAATGCAAGAAGTGACCGGAATACTTGACCGGAATACGGAGTGATATGATCAGCAGCACAAAACCCGTTGCCATTGACAGAGGTAAATATATGTTTGCAGCGGTAATTACATGAATTTATTTCACCGTAGAACGTTGGGAAATCCCATTCAAGTCAATGGAGCGTTCTACTAGCATTGTGAAGAGCCGTGTCATAAGGTGCAGTAAACCAACTGTGGGGATTATTTAATGGAATGGTGAAGCAGGCATTGTGTTGACTTCTTTTATGAGCGATGCAACAAAACTCTCATGTTGACTGGACGAACTTTATGATGTGCTCATAGTTCTGGCAACACGACACAATTCACAGCATTCATTTGGCTTTGGGTGTTGGCATTTCTGAGGGAAAAACCAGCACATCATCTGATAATAAAACTCCTGTGCTTTATGTTCAAGACTAGTTTGGGTGTGTTCATTCATTCTCACACTAAGCTACTTTTATATTTTATTTTTTATTGCATGATATACAGTGTCCTCCATATCTATTGGCTGGTAAAGTTGACTAAAAACATTTATCTTAGACCCACGTTGAAAACAATGAGGACAAATCCAACCTTGAAGGGAAACAAACTTATCTTAAAACTCTTAAAACTCCTGTGCATGGAGGTAAAACCAGTTTTGTTTCTTACAGTCACTACTTCCTTTGGCTTGAAGTAGTCTTTGCATTTTTAGTATTAAAGCACTTTGGATAAAAGCGTCTTCTAAGTACCTTAACTAACTACATCTTTTACCCATATCTTTTAAGGAAGAACCTGTATTTATTTGCGATACATTATTCATACACAAAGAAAATTGGTGTCATTAAACGTTGGATTTTTCCTCATTTTTTTTAATTAAGGCATTAAGATCAATTTCCAAAAGATGAATTTGTATTCCTATTTTTAGTCAACTTTAGACTTCACTCACTGCCTTGCACAACTGACAGACTGAGAAAGTCATTTGTCCCCAGGGCCATTGAACTGTATAGTCTCTGTATAGTCTTTCTGCCTCTTCACCCCCTCCATGTTTGGATACTGTCTGTCCACTAGCCACTTTTACCACTGTCTTTATGCCTCACTGTTTGCGTGCTATATTAGCACATTAGCACATGCATAACCCCCCCTCCGTGCCACAGCCGAACTGTGGCCACACTTATACATTTTCTTTAAATAGTTAAATATATAGATATATAGACTTTACTTTACTTTATTTCTGCATTGTTGCACTGTTGGACTTACTCATTTGCACTATCACCATGACCACTATCACCATTGCACTACCACCATGACACTCATTCACACAGAGCACCTTAGAGCACCTTACCATACCTTACTATGCACAGAGAATCACAGGCTCAGTCCCTGCCTCAGTCATTGCAAGCGCCTCTGATTGATTAATCACCACTATGTGGATACTGTTTTTAGAATTGATTTAGATTAAGTGTTAGTTAGTATAATTTGTATTTTAGTATATTTAGCATATTCTTTATCTTTTACTGTCCTTATTGCTTAGTTGTGTTTTTATATTATATACTTTAATTACTCTTTCTGCTGTTAAAGAATGTGTTTGTGTTGTCTGTATGCTGCTGAGACCTTGAATTTCCCCTGGGGATCAATAAAGTATCTATCTATCTATCTATCTATCTATCTATCTATCTATCTATCTATCTATCTAACTTTTAGCATGGGTGTGTGAACTTATTCTCACAACTGTATCTTACTGTATGTGACAAATATGTGTGAGTGTGTGTCTGTGTGCGTTTGTAATCTCATCAGTAGTAAAGACTGTTGAAAGTGATCGACTTGATGGCAAAGTTTTATTGATATGTGGTGTGAGCCACAGGAAAAAGGCACGGTTGGTATGGCAGACTGGCATGCACACATACAGATATGCTATGACATGAAACATCAAACAGCCCCCAACAACACCTGAAAACTGTATTGACATACAAAATATCTTAACAATGTTAAAACAAAAACTGATGTTAATGTTACAGTACACAGAAAAGTTTTGCGTACAGTTTGAGAAACATCAATGAATGGAATTGACTTTCTTAAGGCTGTATTGTAGTTTTTGTTAATACAAAAAAATATAAACGATTTTAGATACAGTACTTTTAAAAAGAGACAGCTTCTCAATAAACAAAAATATATTTTTTCCAGTCACCGTTATGCATATTAACGTATACATGTCTGAAATAGTGTTGTCACGATACCAAAATTATGACTTTGATACGATACCTGCCATAAATATCATGATGCTCGATAGTGATACGATACTACGGCGAAGTAGATATCTGGAAAAGAAAGGATTCATACCTCCTCCAAGTTTTTGAGTCATTTGTGTTGAATTCGGTGCACTTTTGTAGTGTGCAGGTCAATTCTGGGGTCTAAACTTCCTACATAATTATTATTTTTTATAGTCAGTAAAATAGTAGGACTACTTTGTGTGATTAAGTCCTTTACATTATTGTTCATTTACATTGTGTTGTGTTTTGGCAATAAAGTAGCTTTAAATATCCAAACTAGGCTAGATCAAGGTCAGTGTTGAAATTACTGCATGCAAATCACTGAATGCTATGCAGAGGGGCCTAATCTTTAGGCCATCTGATGCAGGGATGGATTACTGCACGGGCCTACCGGGCCCAGGCCCAGGGGCCCAAGGAGTCAGGGGGCCCTGAAGCCCAAGCCTTTGCATGGAATCATTGCCTCAATATCAACAAATCAGGATGTAGGCTATGAGTCTGATTGAATTTAGTATTGGCCAAATGCACCAGAATACAGGAAATCACAGCAAACAAATTAATTTCTTTGACAGTTGCAAAGGGAAAAATGTAAGGATAGTCTTCTTTGCGCCCAGTGTACAAGTACGACGTTCCAACCACTCAGGCCTTCGTCAGATAGGCCTACACCATTAGGCTACCTGTTGCAATATATCTGTGTGCATTCCTACATTACGTCTATTTCTTTGATAACATGATTTGCTACCACGTAACAATACGCCGCTATTATTATTAGGTCTCAACACGCTTTGGTGGTAGGCTATTATATGCTGTGGGCTTTAATTAGCGCATTTCGGGTAGCCTACATCTGGTCAATAATTATCATCTGGTCAAATTGCAGTCTACATGAAATAGATTGTTTACAAGTTATGGTAATGTTATTCTGGCGTGAACATTGCGCTTTCATCACGTTAGCACCCTATGATTACAGCTCGTTATGTCTCGTCAAAATGATTACAGCTCGTTATGTCTCGTCAAAATTCATTGATGAAGGAAGGTTCGCTTTATCCCAGAGAACCATACTCGTTTCACTTAGGCTAGACTAAAACAGAAGAGAAGAACTTGGCACTAACCATGTAGTCGTGTTTTCTATAGCATAGGATATTCGTTAACCTGTCGTTCTTTGAACTCTTTAAAAATGTTGGGATATATGTCTGCGAGGTTTAGCCAAGTTCCATGCATAGCCTATGCTACTGCTTTTAAATGACTTTGAAACATTTTTAAGGAAAATTTGCAGGCTTACGATTAATTTGTGTATGTGTGTGTGTGTGTGTGTGTGTGTGTGTGTGTGTGTGTGAGAAAGAGAGAGAGAGAGAGAGTTAGAGTGTGTGTGTGTGTGTGTGTGAGTGAGAGAGAGAGTGTGTGTGTGTGTGTGTGTGATATGATATGAGTGTTATAACTTGGCAGTGCTGTCAGTAGCGGAGAGCAGGAAGTCAGTGATGATGGGTGCCACGACCTCCGGCTGGTTCATGTGAATGTGGTGATCCCCTGGAACTGTCATAACCTTCATGTTCTTACTCTGTAGCAGAGAATGACAGAGAGAGAGAGAGAGAGAGATGAGAGAGAGAGAATAGAGAGAGAAGAGAGGGAGAGAGAGGGAGAGAGAAAGCGAGAGAGAGAGAGATAGAGATAGAGAGAGAAAGGGAGAGAGAGAGAGAGAGAAAAAGGTTACAACTAGGTTACAACTAGCTTACAGGGTTATACCTTGTAAGTATGTTCCATATGCCATAGTGAGAAGGTGAGTGTGCACTCGCATCTATGTGGTAGAAAATGGATGATACTAAATAATTGAACAGGGTACAACTGAGAGACGTTCACTTTCTCTTGAATATGAGATTACACGTACACACACACACACACACACACTTCTCCTCTATGCCATTTTTCAGTGAGAATGTGGGACTTACAGCTTTAGGGTGGCTGACTAGAGGGTTTACGTTGGTATGTGTGGTTGAGTGTGCTTGTCTAGTAAGTTTACATGAAAGTGTGTGTGTGTGTGCATGAGCGTATGCGTGCATCTGTTCGAGTGAGTGTGTGTGTGTGTGTGTGTGTGTGTGTGTGTGTGTGTGTCTGTTCGAGTGTATGTGTGTGTGTGTGTGTGTGATTGTGCACGCGTATGCGTATGCGTGCATCTGTTCGAGTGAGTATGTGTGTGTGTGTCTGTTCGAGTGTGTGTGTGTGTATGTGTGTGCGCATGCGTATGTGTGCATCTATTCGAGTGAGTATATGTGTGTCTGTTCAAGTGTGTGTGCCTGTTCAAGTGTGTGTGTCTATTCAAGTGTGTGTGTGTGTGTGTGTACTCACGTTCTGGTAGCCGTTCATGAGGGACTCCGAGCAGCCCTCAGGCGGAGGAAAGAGTTTATTCAGACCAGCTTCAGCCCTGCGGGAGAGAGAGGGAGAGAGAGAACAGAGAGAGAGAGGGAGGGAAAGGGTGAGAGGGAGGGAGAGAAGGAGGGGGAGGGTGAGAGGGAGGGAGAGAAGGAGGGGAGGGGTGAGAGGGAGAGAGAGATAGAGAGTGAAAAAGGAAAATAGAGAATATGCTATATTTCAATGCCATACCAATGATATATATCAATACCATAATAATAATTGATAGAGGACACAGTGCAAATGGTATTTAATACTGTATGACTGTAAAGGGTTGTCCCTGAAGAAAAAGAGAAACTGTGTGTTTCAGAAGAGGCAGAGAGAAATGACTGGGCACTTTATTTTAACTAAACCACCAAGAGCCCACAGACACTAAAAATGACGATCAAAGGAAGACAGATATAGAAGAAAAGAAAGAAGAGAGAGAGGGAGTGAAAGAAGAGAGAGAGGGAGTGAAAGAAGAGAGAGAGGGAGTGAAAGAAGAGAGAGAGGGAGTGACAGAGAGAGAGAGGGAGTGAAAGAAGAGAGAGAGGGAGTGACAGAGAGAGAGAGGGAGTGAAAGAAGAGAGAGAGGGAGTGACAGAGAGAGAGAGGGAGTGAAAGAAGAGAGAGGGAGTGAAAGAAGAGAGAGAGGGAGTGACAGAGAGAGGAGAGGGAGTGAAAGAAGAGAGAGAGGGAGGACAGAGAGAGAGAGGGAGTGAAAGAAGAGAGAGGGAGTGAAAGAAGAGAGGGAGGAAAGAAGAGAGGGAGGAGTGAAAGAAGAGAGGGAGTGAGTGAGTGACAGAGAGAGGAAGACAAGAACAGAAAAAGAGAAAGGAAGACAGACAGAGAGACCCAACGAGACAAGAGAAAGAAAGAAAGAGAGAAACAGATTGTTTAGGAATACAAGAGAGTAAAACGAGACAGAGAGAGAGAAAGACAGAGAAAAGAGAGAGAGAAAAAAAGATTGAGAAAAACAGATGTGATGTCCTCTCACATTAAGACCAGGACACGGGCCTGGATCCTGGACTGCAGCTCTAAGCTCTGCTCCAGACTAATGCGGGTCACGTTTTTCTGAAACAAACAAACAAACAAATAAATAAATATGGGCAAAACAAAATGAAAAAGCTGCTCCTCAGGCTCCTTCCATATCATTTGTGGATTTATGCTACTTTCAAAATCACCACGTTTTCTGAATACAAACAGTATCAATACAATTCGGCAAACAGTATCAATACAATGTCTGATTGAAGTAGGTTTAAGAGCATCATATTTCTATGCAGGCATTCTTTACATAACTGTCATTATGCCAAAATAAAGAACCTCACCAGGTTGATCCTCAAGTCCCTGGTAAACACAAAGCCTAAGAGGGTCGAATGGGAGAAAGGGTACTGATGAGCAACAACCAGCAATCACCATGGCAACGACCACAACAAACAAGTAAGAATAGCAGGTGAGAAACAAATAAACAAACAAACACACGCTGCTGAACTTGAATCAAACATTCTTTAGAACACAGCTGATCAACCGTCTGCTTTCACGTTTGAATAAAGCGGTAATTATATGTTTGCAGCGGTAATTACATGAATTTATTTTACCGTAGAATGTTGGGAAATCCTATTCAAGTCAATGGAGCGTTCTACTAGCATTGTGAAGAGCCGTATAATTAGGGAGAAATAAACCTACCGCCTTCAGCCTCTCTTAATCCCCTTTCTAGAAGATGCTGAGCTGACTGCTCTGTTAACTGGGGGTTGGCTGCCATTAACCTGAGAGCGAGAGAGAGAGAGACAGAGACAGAGAGAGAGAATGAAAACAAAATTGTTTAAAAAAAATTGAGTGAGAGAATAAGACATAACCACAATACATGCGAAAGAAGTAAACCTTTTGCTGAAATACTGAGCCTCTGAATTCATACAGAATCTAGGGGACACTCTAGGAGGCTCTACTAGAGTCACAGATCCGTATATAGAGTTTGGCCAACTAGGGAATGGAATGGCCTGAGCTATCCCATTATGTGATTGGTTCCAAGGCGGTCACGTGGTTCGGGGACGCCATGTTTCATACCAACATTCATCAGATCCATTAACATAGTACAGTGAATAGTGGACGAAATATCATAAATTGTTAAAAAATCATTAATTATTTTTAAAAAATGCCTAACTGTTGTGCCTATGGTTGCAGTGCAAGGCCGGGAAGCGGGAAACGGTTGCAAACTGGCAGGCAAATAATTACTCCCTATTGTGAGAGTTAACTTCAATGTCAATTTCTCTCTTCGACTTTCCATACGAAAAATATAGTAATACCATCATCAATGTATACCATGCTGTCAAAAAGTTCTAATATTGCTTTAGAAATGAAGTTAGCCAAGTCTTATCGTCAGCTTTTCCGCTAGCATTTGATGTATCTAAAAGCTTAGAAACTACATTGTGATCTTGCCATAGTCATAACTTCAAATTCAAATTCAAATTCATTTATTAGAGGATAACCCCTTGAGATGGACATCTCAATTCCTCAACTTGAATTTAAGTTTGTCTAATTTCAATTGTCATCTGTAACTCAGATGAAATATACTGTGAAAAAACACATAACTTTGCCTTGGTTACTACTACGTTATTATTGACTCGGGAGACTGAAGATGAAAAAAGGTAAACACTGCTCCGAGACTGATTAGGCGACGTGGTCACTCACTACAATGGGCATTTTACAGGCCCATTTAAGATATCGAAGGTAAATATACGCTGGAATATTTCTGTAAGGGCCTTTTACATACTGACAAACGTTGATAATATCATTTATAGGTCTGTTAATGGTGAAAATAAGCGATTTATTTCAACATAGCATATTCGCCCCATAGAGTTACACTGTAGAATCATCTGACGTTGGTCTTAAACATGGCGCATGATTTCAATTGTCCGAACTCTCTAAATATACGGCACTGAGCAAGCATGTCAACCCACTCCAGACAGAAGCAATCAATCATCTCCAGGCATCTCAGAGAGAGAAGAGTGAGTGATTGAGTGAGTGAGTGGGTGTTGTAAGTGAGTGAGTGAGTGATCACCTCTGCATGGCCTTCTGGTGGGTGGAGTGAGTGAGTGAGTGAGTGAGTACCTCTGCATGGCCTTGGTGGGTGGAGGAGGAGTGAGTGAGTGATCACCTCTGCATGGCCTCTGGTGGGTGGGAGGGAGGAGGAGTGAGGTGGGCATGGCCTGGTGAGTGAGTGAGTGAGTACCTCTGCATGGCCTTCTGGTGGGTGTAGTGAGTGAGTGATCACCTCTGCATGGCCTTCTGGTGGGTGGGGGTGTCGAGTGAGTGAGTGAGTGAGTGAGTGAGTGAGTGAGTGAGTGAGCGAGCACCTCTGCATGGCCTTCTGGTGGGGTGAGTGAGTGATCACCTCTGCATGGCCTTCTGGTGGGTGTAGTGAGTGAGTGAGCGAGTGAGCACCTCTGCATGGCCTTCTGGTGGGTGTAGTGAGTGAGTGAGTGAGTGAGCGCGTGATCACCTCTGCATGGCCTTCTGGTGGGTGAAGTGAGTGAGTGAGTGAGTGATCACCTCTGCATGGCCTTCTGGTGGGTGTAGTGAGTGAGTGAGTGATCACCTCTGCATGGCCTTCTGGTGGGTGTAGTGAGTGAGTGAGTGATCACCTCTGCATGGCCTTCTGGTGGGTGTAGATCTTCTCCTTCTTCCCTCTTCTCCACCTCCCTCCATCCCCACTTCAGGATGTCTCCTCCAGCCCCTGGGTCAGGAAGGGAGGATGACAAGAGGAGGGAGGGATGGGAGGGGGGGGGGTGACAAGAGGAGGGAGGGATGGGAGAAGAGAGAGAAAAGAGAGAGAGAGAGAGAGGGAGGATGACAAGAGGATGGAGGGATGGGAGGAGAGAGAGAAAAGAGAGAGAGAGAGAGAGAGAGAGGGAGGATGACAAGAGGAGGGAGAGATGGGAGGAGGAAAGCACATTGGATGAATGAAGTAGTTTTTGCTATTTGTTTTTGTAGTATTGACACAAACATTAGAGACAGAAGCATTTGGGTGGTAAAATCACATTTCAAGTGCTAAATCGCTAAATCACCACAGAGGGTGGGGTGGAGCGGATGGTTCTGGGATGCTTTTCTGAGCAGAGAGAAAGAGAGAGAGAGAAAGGGAGGATGACAAGAAGAAGATAGGAGGAAAGCCAATTGAATGAATGAAGTGTTTTTGCTATTTTTTTGTACCTAGCACTCTCATTGTGTGTGAGAGTGTGTGTGTGTGTGTGTGTGTGTATGTGTGCATACCGTGTTAGTGGGGTAGAATCCATAGGAGTCCAGCAGCACCAGGGCCTCCACCATCTCAGGGAACACTGCGCTGAACTGCACATAACACAAACAAACAAACAAACAAACACAAGAGTATAAGAACAGGCTGAACTGCCAACAGACAACTACACACAACAACAAACACATGTCATGAGTGTCATGACAACCTGAGAACAAAACGGAGAGCCCAGACAAAACAACTACCATTTGATTTTCAACACCGGCTTAACTGTTCACAGACAACATAATAATGAAATAACCACACTGATTCAGACACCTCCAACTGAAGTCAACATGCCGCCCCCCCCCCCCCAAATTGTCATTCTCAATCAGTATGATGTCTCACATCTGACATCGATAATGAGATGACGATGAGAGATAAAGGAGCTTGAATAGCTCTGATATTCCATTCTTACCATTCCTGCCACATTGCCACCTGTAAGAGCAAACAGAGACACTTGGTTTACTGCACTGGGATCATATTGTTAGTATGTTGATTATTAAAATACATCCAGTTTTCTTGTAAAATAATGAATCAAATAAAATTTGCATCTGGTTTTACATTTGCACACCCACATGGAATATGGGGATCAATCAATCAATCAATCACACGAGGGGCCATACACAGCAAACATACACTAAGGACCTCTAAGCTGACGTCAATACTGTAGTAAATGTACACTAAGAATATCTAAGCTGCAGCAATACTGTAGCCACGGTGGGACTTCAGCCCCTCAACTTTCACCTACTGGTCATCACAAGCTTAACATAGAGGTGAGGCTGGTGACCTTCGACCTCACCTCAGGCGTTTATGAACACACGTGCCCCATGCACTCAGGGTCACGCAATGCAGTGTTAACGGTGCAATACGGAGTGTTTTGTAAACAAAACAAACATTTCTAGGCAATATTGTAATTCTAAATTCTAAAGGCTTAATTAAGATCTGGAGCTGCCTCCTCTGCATGATTTTGTAGAGTGAAACATATTATATGATATTTGTACACGTACACACACACACACACACACACACACAATATGATATGAATATATAAGAATATGCATGGTGGGTAGGTACACAGCACTGAAGAAGACAACCATAGATCAGTGTGCACTTTGCATGAAGGCAAACTTTTCATGACTTAAAACTGTTAAAACCATTAAAAAAAAAAAAGACTCCATTTTTCCATCACGAGATAAGACCACTATTTCACACCTCCGCTCAGCGTAGAGGAGTAAGATCGGCAGATACTCTGGGCAGAAACTCACCCATGCTGTGGCCCAGTATGGAGAAGCGTTTCCACTGCAGAGCTGGGGAGGCATTGACCACACATTAGACAAAACCGGCTTATTTTTGTGCCACACTCTAAACTCATTAGATGCAGAGGTGTAGTGGTAAAATAAGAGGTGGGTAAACTATGAATTCTGTGATCACGGTAAAGTGGACTGCGCCATGCGGTATCAGATTTTTTTAAAAGGCATTCAGAACATGTTTGATGATGGTGGAGGTTATTGTCCAATGTTTATAAACAATACATCCCTGTTTAGATGTATTGTTCATCAAGAACCTTGTCTAAACAAAGCCCTCCTATCAGGCACCACTTTTTTATTAAATGAGAGGGTGTTAGACCTTTCTGTGTGTGTGTGTGTGTGTGTGTGTGTGTATTAAGAACTAACGCTATTGTAGTAGCAACTCTGCGCACACACACACACACACACACACACGAGCACAGTGACGCTGGAGAGTCTCCTACACCTCATGTAGGAGACTCTCGTAGGAGGAGACTCATGTAGGAGGTTCTCATGACCGGCCAGGAAGTCATTTGGACATTGAAATCTCATGTATATATGTGTGTGTGTGTGTGTGTGTGTGTGTATGTGTGTGTTGGATGTGTATTAAGAACTAACGCTATTGTAGTAGCAACTCTGCGCACCTTCGACCACTCTCCTGACGTCGGCCACATACGCGGGGAAGGTGTAGAAGACTCCGGAAGGCCTCGGCGAAGAGAGGCCGTGGCCTGCCATGTCCAGAGCCACACACCTCCACTCTTCACAGGAGAGAGAGAGAGAGAGAGGGAGAGAGAGGGGGGAGAGAGAGGGGGGGAAGAGAGAGAGAGGGGAGAGAGGAAGAGAGAAGAGAGAGAGAAGAAAGAGAGAGAGAGAGGGGGAGAGAGAGGGAGAGAGAGAGGGGGACGGAGGATAGGAGAATGAGAGATAGACAGAGACAGGCAAAGGGGAAAAGTGGGTGGAAATATCAGTTGATGAGTATAATGAAAGAAAGGCACCTGAGACAAAATCTGCTGTGCAACAGCATTTTACAGTCAGACTTAGTAGGATTCATTTAGGATTCTGAACAAACCAACAAACAAACACACACATACACACCACACACACACACACACACAGTCTACCTTGCGGTAACAGTGGTATCAAGGTGTTGAAGGAACCAGAGTTGTCTGCCCAGCCGTGCAGGCATAAGACTGGACGGCCCTCCTCAGGACCCC
Organism: Alosa alosa; assembly: GCF_017589495.1. Lineage (NCBI taxonomy): Eukaryota > Metazoa > Chordata > Actinopteri > Clupeiformes > Clupeidae > Alosa > Alosa alosa. The sequence continues at coordinate 18,394,850 of NC_063195.1, forward strand.
AGACCTGCCCTCTCAGCTCTCCCCAAGGCACTGGTAACCGTAACTCTGTGGCTGTTAGTATAGAATATTTTAATAACTATATAACGACATAACTATCACCTAAAGTTGATATATAATAAACTAGAGGAGGAGGATAACCTGTCAATGCTAGAGAACCATATCAGAGAGGGTCAAGCGGAGCTAGTAATCAAGGATCTTTGACCATATGCTATAGTCTACACTGAGTTCCTTCACAATTAGGCTATTCAAGGGTGTCCTTTACAATCTGATTTTTAGTACCTTTTAATTGTGCAGAACCTGTGCGGAATGTGTGTAGGCTGCTATTTAATTCCTTTCTTTTCAAGGAGCTGGCCCAGGCTATTTTTGAACAAAGTAGGTAGTTAATCTTTCTTTTAGCAGAACCTGGGCAAACACACAATCAGTTTAATGGGTTCTGTTAGGATGATCATGATAATTTGCCCTCTGATGATTAAAGTATGTCTCCTCCAGAACAAAAAAAAAAAAAGATCCAATATCAATCGAACATATTCGAACAACAATAATCATGAACACTGTCAGGACACCCTGTAAAAAACGTGCCCTGTGTAGGACTATCCCGTTAGTTTCAGAAGTAGGCTAGGCTACGGAACTCTGCGACTGAACAAATTCACCAGTTTTGTTAAAGAATGACGTTATCTTACCGGTACGTTTCATTGTAGCTGTGGCAAGCTGTCTGGCACCATTCAAAGCTTGAATCATTGTAAAACTGCTTGTCGGCTGCAGGGTTTACCTACTAATGTTGAGGGCAAAGAGGAAGTTAACGTCAGCGACTGTGGTAGCCTGGATAAACCCAGATGAATCTCTTAGCAAATTTGCTTAAAATTAAATTATGCAAAAACAGTGTTTGATTGGCATTACAACTTAAGTGACAAATATATCCATGCATAGGCCTATATTTTAACACATGAAGAACGACGAGGGACTCTTAACCATTCGGAAACTTCACCAGCTCACAAGGTTGACACCAGTCAGTCAATCAGGTCAGCTCACTCTGTAATAGCTACGTAGATAAGTTAGCTAGCTCTTTGAGAAGTTAAGGTTACCAATTACCTTAATGTAACAGACGACATAGATTTAAGTAGCGAACCACAAATGATTTGGAGAGCAAGATCCTTGTAAAACTGGCAGTAGGTTCGCAATTTGGAAAAAGGAAAGTTATACAATGGAATCTTCAGACCTGTCCACAAATGCAGTAGCAGGCTTCGAAATTGACAGTAGAAGCACGTTCCCAGTGGTCCTTCTCTGTGTGCAACAAAATTGCGCAACTGTATTCAGCTCTGAAATGAACCACATGAAGGACAATTGACAAAAACATTACTGATAAACTAAAGGGGACGTTGACATTTTGAGAAAAATGAACTATATCTATATAACTATATCTGTAATTCTGGCGATATAACAGTGAGTTATGTTGCCCATAACATCTCTATCTTGAGCAGTCAGCACAGCCATGACTGTGCTGAACATGCTACAGAAAATTCTTCAAACTTTGTCAAATTAAATGTCTTCAACCTTGGTGATACGGTTAAAAGAATATTACACGGATGGAAATGTGTATTCACACAGAGATGAGAACACCTTGATTATTCATATTTTGACTGTCGTTGTGAATTTACTTTGTCTGTCAGTGATTTTAATATTTGTTTCGCATGTCAAAATAAAAGACCAAAAGACATCAACAAACTACTTTTATTAACCACACGAGGGCGCTCAAATACAACTAATGTCACCGTTTACTTGAACCTGGGCAATTTAAAACGCACTGGATTTTAACACAGTGCATGATAAATTAGGAGCACCCGTTTAGTCCAATTAAATAGATGTCTGATTCATCTTGGAACCAGTCTTAAATGCCTGATGTCTGAACAGAAACACATGCAAATTCCTCAGCCTAATTAAGTAATTAAGGACCCTTCATAGGCTACTGTCTATGAATCTAGTATTATCAGAGATTAGGCTAGACAGGTTCTGTTATTACTCCATCTGGAGCTAATGCAGCGAAACCAGACGTTTATTTAGATGTATAAAACGTCAACTGTCACCGTATTGCCATCTGACAAAAATACACAATCGTCCAAAATATTTTGGGTGGTAATTGGCACTATTGATGTTTAGTCCGACGCTTGCTGAACGATGAGGTCACATGCTAAACATTCCGGAAGAAGCTCGTTGTGCAGGAGCCGGGGATGTGTGATTTCCGCCTCGCAGAAGAAGAAAGTTGTGCAGGGCAAGACTGCAGGTTCCCGGAGAATCAGACAAGAAATGGACAGCCAGGGAAGGAAAGTGGTTGTTTGCGACAATGGTACCGGGGTAAGTTTGAAACCAGACCGTGTTCTAGCGTTCAATTCGGCGGTGTTCGTCTCTTGTTTTCCACCAATGTCTCTTTTCTTGCGGCAAAAAGACATTCAGCCGAAACAGGAAGTAGGTTGCAATAGTAGCCTAGGCTACTAAAGAGCTAGACTGGATGGGTTAGGTTTCATCAAAGGAATGCAAATGCCAGGTTGTGAATGATACATGGGAGTGGTATATTGTGGTGGAGTCAAACAGTGAGGATACTTTTTCCATCGCATGAAGGTTGCATTCGCAACGTAATAGGCTATTAAGGCTAGACTAGCCTGCTCTCACAGAAATGACATGACAGATGATAGATCTCCTTCGTCAAACCCGTTTTGATATAACGTTAGCTAACTGGAAGTACCCAGCTAGCCAATTGACAGGAGTGTAAATTCTCAAGCGTGAGATTGAAATGCCCATCACCTCTCCGCTGTAGTTATGAGGAGTGCCCTCGTTTCAGTTTATCATGAGGGAAAATTCAGTTTGGAATGGATAGTAGACACATTAAGCTACCTCTACAGCTAGCTTGCTGGCTTACCAGAAGCATCAATGAAGTTGTTAGCTGTCGACTGTCGAGGCAGGCGAGCTCTGTCATTATTGCTAGGCAGCTACTTGCGAGGCGGCTATCTTTACAATGTAACAAGGAAGTTGCAGAGATGTAACCGTACAAGGCATCATTCGGAAGTCAATCTCATTTCCACCACCACTTCTACACTGGCGCATATTTGCTAAACCGGTACATCACATTTTGTGGAACCATCGTAGATAAAATAAAGCCAGGCATCTTTATGTTGTTCCCAGACCTTTCATTTGAGCGCTATTTGATGACTAGCCTACTTTGACCAAAACAAGTTGTAGCCTGGTGGTATCAAAGCACCCTTTCTCTGCATAGATAAACGCTCTTGTTTCAACATGTCAGTTTCGTAGCTAAGTCTTTTCCCCGACAGTTTAGCTGACCAGAAAATAACTTCTGTAGCTTAGAGGAGACGTCTCAGACGGTAGTCATATCGATTGTCTAGTTTCTTTCTCGACTGCTCTCCCCCATTGCCTTCCTCTGGCTCCTCTGTCTTTGAGCAACTTCCTGCCTGAAGTGACTAGGCGTCCTTTGCATTCAAGTTTCACCTGCAACTGCAACACACCGCTTAAATCAATTCATGCTTATTATCTAATGATGTGACACAGTGCTCAACAAATTAGGATTGAAACTCAAAATGGTGACTTAAGATAAACATCTCTCTCCTTCTCTCTCTGTCTCTCTCTTCCCTTCTCTCTGCCTCTTCTCCCTCCTTCAGTTTGTGAAATGTGGCTATGCAGGCTCCAACTTCCCTGAACACATCTTCCCTGCGCTGGTGGGCCGGCCCATCATCCGGTCCACTGCCAAAGTGGGCAACATCGAGATCAAGGTAACCAACCAATCACACCCCTCTGTATTGCATTGTCACAGTCCTGTCAACCAATCACAACTCCCTTCAATACCGTCAGCATCCACTTTATACTCATGATATCATGTCATTGGTCACAGTTGTTATGGTAAAGCCACAGCAATTATTATGGGATAGTGTTGATGAAAGGATAATGGCTGCTGTTGGACACTGGCATGCTTTGCTGATTTGTATCTAGTGTAATCGATCTCAAACAAAGTTGTGTGAAAATATTGCTTCATCAAGAGGCCTTTGGAGAATAAAAAGGCCCCAACAGATTATATTTTTGGTGAATGTACTAGAATGTACTGTGTAAATCCACAAATACTTATGAGGACGTGTATATGGATGTAAGTGCATTTCCTTATGGAAATAAAAACTCCTGAGTACCTGAGTAGGCATGTGCTCAGTAGCTAGCAGTTTGATGCAGTAACACTGATTTGTGCACTGCTGTTATCAGGGTGTGACTCTGTGCTTACACATTAACCAAGCCCTGAGTGTTCAAACACCATGACCCCGACTCTTATCACTGAAACGGGTGGGACCGGCGGGGGCAGAGTGTGGCAATGGGTTCTGTTGAGGTTCCCACTGTGTATGGACTGGGTTCTGTTGAGGTTCCTGCTGTGTGTGGACTGGGTTCTGTTGAGGTTCCTGCTGTGTGTGGACTGGGTTCTGTTTAGGTTCCTGCTGTGTGTGGACTGGGTTCTGTTGAGGTTCCTGCTGTGTGTGGACTGGGTTCTGTTTAGGTTCCTGCTGTGTGTGGACTGGGTTCTGTTGAGGTTCCTGCTGTGTGTGGACTGGGTTCTGTTGAGGTTCCTGCTGTGTGTGGACTGGGTTCTGTTTAGCTTCCTGCTGTGTGTGGACTGGGTTCTGTTTGTGGTCCTCAACATCTCACTTAAGCTCACCCTCCTCTTCTTGAAACTGGTGTCATGTTCCGACCCTTAGGTTCTCACCTTCTCTCTTACACACACTATATTAGCATCAATTCTTAACTCCCACAGTCTCTGAGCATACGATTTCTTCCTGTTTCACACCTTACACACCTCTCTCTCTCTCTCTCTCTCTCTCTCTCTCTCTCTCTCTCTCTTTCTCTCTGAGTCACAACTCTGTGGCATGGTAACCTACACCTAACCTACCTACAACCCAAACTATCAACTTTCTTTTCATGCGCTATATTTAACTCCTCCCACAGAACATCTTTTAAAAGATGCAGTTTGCACTACCAGAAACCTTGTACACGTTGCAAAGTGTCACAAGTTAAATCCAGGCGTAGGTTGCTTTTGGGAAAGAATGTGATCAACTCCTTGAAATATGCATTTTGATGATTAGCTGCGTGATTACTTGTTGCCCATCAGATAGGAACTGAAAAAACTTTTACGAGTTAAGTGTGTCTAGACTCTAGAGTGTTTTCAAACAATGCACAAGTAAACGCGGAGTCACTTGACACAACTGTTCTTGACCAACTTCCTCTCTCGCTGTCATTTGTAATGTGATCAAAATAACTCTGTTGAAAACAGGAACAAAACACAAGTTATAGGAGTAAGACGCCGACATGCAAGAGGAGTGCATGAACTCCTTTCGTGGTGGTTAGTGAGGTTCCCCCTTCTCTGTGAAGTGTTTTGGGTGCCTTAAAAAGCTCTACATAAATGCAGTTTGTTGTTGTTGTTGTTGTTGTTGTTGTTGAACTTCTATACTAGTCACAGGTTTACATATACAGGCTCATTGTTGCTGAAGAACTGAGATGATGCTAAGCTAACCCCCCCGCAACCGCTAGTCTCCTCTCTTGTCTATTAAACAGCCAACATAGCCACAGTGAATTACAACATGAACACAAAACATCTAATCTGTCCTCAACATGCAAATGACTTCCTTTATGGGAGTTGAGGTTGCTGCTCATGTTGTGGTCATTTGTCAGATGTGTAGGGTGTAGCATAGCATTCTAACGTGATATAGCACAGATAACCAGCTGTCTATTTCAGGTTATACTAGATCAGTGTTTCTCAAAGTGTGGTCTGGGGACCACTGGTGGTCCGCAAGCTATCTGAGAGCAATCCCAAGTGGTCCACGAGCAGACCTGGTAAATTATAATATAGATGAGTTGTTTGCAATATTTAACCAACTTCAACTTGTAAATCCAAACAGTTCTACAACACTGCCTATGTAAGCTACGCCACTTTAAATTATATTAATCATCTGACACAATAAGCAAGGTGCAAAGACAATAAGCCAGGTGGTTCAGTGAGTAGGCCTATTGTGTAACATAATATATTGTGGTTCAGTGAGTAGTCCTATTGTGCAATATACTGTTGGTTTACTTTTAAGCTAGGTTTTTTTTTATTTTTTATTATTATTGGTTAAGTGGTCCTTGGTCTGAAAAAGTTTAAGAAACATTGTACTAGATAGAGGTGTTGTTGTAGTAGTTGTTGAGCTTGAAAATACCTAGACTCCCAGGCTGCAGTCATCTGTCAAAAAACAGGGATGCTACCTGTAGGAAGACTGTGTTGACTCATTAGAGAGTGCAGTGACACACTGTTAGGTTGGGCAGTGGCCTGTATAGGATGCCATGGATATTGACCAGTGCCATTCAGAGTGCTATTGTCAATGGGCGCCGTGCCAAACAAGCTCCACAGGCCCGTCAGGTTTAACAGTTATTTAACTCCTTGGAGTTGGATCTTCAACACAAGCTCTCAAATATAGTGAATGAACAACAGTTTTGATTTTATGTAGTCATGCTTTTATATGCATATCAAACTTCTGTGACCTAAAACAAACATGCATCAAAAAATGCAAATCAGGCTACCCAGAGCGCCTGTTGTCATGGCCATCAGTTCTTTTTGTCATTTAAAAGTGTGTGTGTGTGTGTGTTTGTGTGTGTTTTACCCTCTATTTTATTGTAGCATTTAGCATAGAATAACATGCTTGTTAACGTAAACAGATGCTTGCTTCTCAAAACACTTTCTTTCTGCCACTATCACTGAATCTTTGTTTCTTTCTCTCTCTATCTCTCTCTCTGTGTCACTCTTTTCTGACCTCCAAATGACCTGTTCCTTCCTCATGACCTCTGACCTCTTCCCTCTCTTCCCCCGCTGTGTCTCCGTCAGGACCTGATGGTGGGGGACGAGGCGTCGGAGCTGCGCTCCATGCTGGAGGTGAACTACCCCATGGAGAACGGCATCGTGCGCAACTGGGACGACATGCGCCACCTGTGGGACTACACCTTTGGGCCGCAGAAGCTCAACGTCGAGCCTCGCGGCTGCAAGATCCTGCTCACCGAGCCGCCCATGAACCCCACCAAGAACCGCGAGAAGATCATCGAGGTGTGTCTGCGTGCGTGCGTGCGTGCGTGCGTGCGTGTGTGTGTGTGTGTGTGTGTCTCACATACCCTTTACCATACCTAGAGATTGGCATGGTTTATTTGAGTTAGCCTAATAGCTGGTTTGATTTGCATTGAGAGATGATCTTATGGAAAGTGCCCCATGCCAATATATGTGTGTGTGTGTGCCTGTGTGTGGGTGAGAAAGCAAGTGTGTGTCTGGGTGGGTGTGAGAAGAGTGTTTTCTCAGTTGGATGATGCTTCGTCCTCGACTAATGACATTGTCTCTGTGTGCAGGTGATGTTTGAGACTTATCAGTTCGGTGGTGTTTACATTGCCATCCAGGCCGTTCTCACACTCTACGCTCAAGGTATGTTTACACACACACACACACACACACACGTAAAGACCCAAGTATGAGTTGGACACACAGCTGGGTCCCTGTTTGGTGTTTCAGTGTGTGTGTGTGTGTGTGTGTGTGCTAGCAGGTTTTGGTGATGCAGTGTCAGCATGATCAAACTGTATGGGAGTCTGTTCTGTGGTGTGTGTGTGCACTTGCATGTACGTGCTCAAAGAAAATGTCATGTTTTGGTGATGCAGTGTCAGCATGGTCTTACAGTAAAGGAGTCAGAAGTAATGTCCTGTATTGTTATCTGATGTTTTGTAGTGGTATAGTTTTATAGGCTACACCGCGCTGCATTTCATAAGTCATAAGTGGAAAACTCTCATTTGAAGTCAACCTCCATCACGTTAAATAAAACGCTACAAATTACAAACTGCAAATGTAAGATCTATGCTACATTGCACCGTGCAACGTGTCAATAAATGACCACATATATATCTAACCTCTCTCTATATATATATATAAATATCTCTGCCTGTTCTCGTTGTGTGGTTTCTACAGCACAGCAGCAGTAGGTTGCAGATTTAAATTAGTGCCCTTAATACAGTATACGATGCTAATTTGAGAGGCCAGTAATATCAACTCAAAAGAATGTATGTCTAGTAGTGTATGCAATAAATGTTCTTCATGTCTGTTGTCAAGTACTCTCATTAATATCTGATATTATAGTTTTGCTCTTTTGTACTAAATCATACATTTGTACTTGATTGATAGGATTGAACAGTGAATCTCAAATTAATCTTCACAGTCTGAGACATGACCCTGAGACAACACTGTTTTTTTTTTTTTTTTTTATAATATCTTATACGTACAAGTCAGTCATTGTTCATCAAAGAAGTCCCCGAGTATGGAGTCCCTTTTTCCACTGAGCGAATCGAATGCAAATTCACAGTGAAACATAAAGCTTCTTTGATGGACTAACAGACACACAGACACACACACAGACACACACACACACACAGAAACACACAGCAGCTTTGACGGACTACCCACAGTGCATTTCTCTGTGGCATGTCCGCTCCCTGGGTGCGTTTGGAACTCCACTCTCGTCCCGTCCATGAAAGAGGCCGATTCAGCCAGCGGGCTCATCTTCTCCCTCAACTTACGGCCAATCCCCAGCAGAGTGTCCGGCTTCCTGCTGCAAAGGATTGTGGGATATGGGGGGGGGTGTCTGACTGGGCTTTGTGCCTGAATGAGATTCGCACAGAAAGTACACTCACACCAGCGGAGACGTGCGTAAATAAACAAGTTAACAGGGACACACACACACACACACACACACACACACACACACACACACACACACACACACACACACGGATACTTCAGTGAAGATGGAGAAGAACACACACACATGCTGTACAAGCTGCTTCGATCTCTTTTTTCACACACACACACACACACACACACACACACGTGTACACACAGAGAGAAGGCTCAGTCACCATGGTCTGAGAGTAGCGTGTGTGTGTGTTTTTAGGTCTGCTGACGGGCGTGGTCGTGGACTCTGGTGATGGCGTCACACACATCTGTCCTGTGTACGAGGGCTTCTCTCTTCCTCACCTCACACGCAGACTGGACATCGCCGGACGGGACATCACACGCTACCTCATCAAGGTACACACACATAAACACGCACACACACACACACACACACACACACACACACACAAACACGCACACAAATTCTGAAATTACAAAAGAAAAGAAAAACATCTTAGTTAACCTTACACAATATTTACAAGTATTTCCTTCCTTTTTTTATCCCTGTTATCTTCCCCCTCTTTTTTATCCCTGTTATATTCCCCCTCTTTTTTATCCCTGTTATATTCCCCCCTCTTTTTTATCCCTGTTATCTTCCCCTCTTTTTTATCCTTGTTATCTTCCCCTCTTTTTTTATCCCCGTTATATTCCCCTCTTTTTTATCCCTGTTATATTCCCCTCTTTTTTTATCCCTGTTATCTTCCCATCTTTTTTATCCTTGTTATCTTCCCCCTCTTTTTTTATCCTGTCTCTGTCTCTGTCCACTCCTGTCCAGCTGCTCCTGCTGAGGGGCTACGCCTTCAACCACTCGGCCGACTTTGAGACGGTGCGCATGATGAAGGAGAAGCTCTGCTACGTGGGCTACAACATCGAGCAGGAGCAGAAGCTGGCGCTCGAGACCACTGTCCTGGTCGAGTCCTACATGGTACACACACACACACACACACACCTGGACAAGAACAACACATGCACTTACATTCTAACACACATACACACACACACACACACACACACACACCTGGACAAGAACAACACATGCACTTACATTCTAACACACATACACACACACACACACACACACACACACCTGGACAAGAACAACACATGCACTTACATTCTAACACACATACACACACACACACACCTGGACAAGAACAACACATTCACTTACATTCTAACACACATACACACACACACACACACACACCTGGACAAGAACAGCACATGCACACACAATTCACATTCACACACACACACACACACACAGAGACACACATAGTTTGACTCATTCACACACACCCTCTCTCGGTCATTAAAATGTTCTTGCAAGTCATGACAATCACAATGACGGAAGGGTAGATTTTAACCACAGGGGCTGCATTGTGCATTGTGATTCAGCTCATCTGTTGACTCATCAATAAGTGTGAATCACTAGCTTGGGCGCCCTCTGGTGGCCATTGGCTGTATAAACATTCAGGTTGTGGTGGACAACTAGAGCGCATCTCAGACAGACTTACGGTGTGTTTCCACACACCGAAATTTCGCGTCGCTCTCATTGAGGTTGAATGGAGACGAAATTCGCCCTGGTTTAGTTTAACTTTATTTAAATGAGGACCATTCGAGAACCAATCAGGTCCGCGTCTTTGTGTTTGGAGGCGGGAGTTACAAAAAAGTCTGACCAAGATGGCGGAGACTACCTGAGCTGTAACACGAAAATTTGTATGTGATTAAAATGTTTCTACACGAACATTGGCACTTGTATCAAGTATTGTAACACAAAGTATTGTAACACGAATTGTGGTTTATATGCCACACGAACTTAGTCAGAGCACATACACCACTAAATAGACCACTATATATGTTAGTTTAAGCACTTTCGATCTTTTTTAGCTAGCTGACAGGCTTAAATGCTAGTATTTTTAGGACATTGGATTGCATTGTAAACCTAGCTAGACACCTAGGCTACATGCTGCAACACAGGTATGAAATATATTATGTCTTATTGACCTTGTTGTTTCTATGAACATGAATTGTTGTTTATAGGCAACATCAATTTAGTCGAGGCATAAAGACCCCTGGATATCTTCATTAAGTACTTAAACATTTAAACTAGCTGATTAGCCCAATAGCTCGCTTGCCACCACTGGCTAGACACTGCAGTCAAAAGGTTAGCGGTTTAGCCACCGTCCGCCCGGCTTAAATTTAAGCTGGCGAAAATCGCGAGGTGTTTCGCTGTGTGGAAACCCACCGTGGAAACACACACACACACACACACACACACCACACACACACATCCTCATACGTCCTGGCTCTCTCTCTTAGTGGTGTTCTGCCTCAGTGATCGGCCCATAAACAGCAGAAGCCATTCAAGGTTGTGAGACTTGCCAGTTGATGTGTGTGTGTGTTGTGTGTGTGTGTGTG
>NC_063195.1:18411043-18421043 GCF_017589495.1 Alosa alosa
CACTGTTTGTGGCACATTTGATGTTGATATCCAGACTGTAAAAAAAAACAAATCCATGCAAAAAGCTGGGATTGAGAAGCATTTTTATCTCTCTGTTCAATACTTAAGGCAATATCAGCGGCACTTCATATAATGTTTACTGATATCGGTTTTGATTTGAGTTTTGTTTATTTGTGAGATGTGCTTATACAGTGCCAACTCTAGCTGTATAATCAGTTTTTATTTTGTTTCTTTATTCTGTTTCTTTGTTGATAGTATTCTGCCAGCCGCAGGTTTAAATAAAAGAAGGTGATTTATGTAAGTGATGGTGAGTCCCTTATATATACAGTGTGTGTGTGTTTGTGTGTGAGCTCTGTGACTGTAGGAGGGAGTTTGAGAGAGAGTTTGTTGTTGTGAAAATGTATGAGTTTTGTGTGTGTGTGTATGTATGTATGTGTGTGTGTGTGTGTGTATGTATGTATGTATGTGTGTGTGTGTGTGTGTGTGTGTACATGTATGTATGTGTGTGTGTGTGTGTGTGTGTGTTGTCTCAGTGGCTGTCTCTCAGAACCATGTCCATACTCGCCAGTCTCACCCCCTCCTTCCTTCCCTTTTGTGCAAGTGTGTGTGTGTGTGTGTGTGTGTGTGCGTGCGTGCGTGCGTGCGTGCGTGTGTGTGTGTGTTTGAGAGTGTCCCGTTACCAGGCCACTGACATCGGAATTCCCACCGTTGACGGTTACCATGGTGATGACCCGACCACAGGAAGAGCGTTTCCTGTTGCATTCTACAGCTGACCCCACTCTAAGCACCCTCTCTGCAGGGTCACCGCTTGAGTGACAGCTCACTAGTGGCGCATGCACCATATACTGCAGGACTTGTTACTGTGACTTCCCAGTTACACACACACACACACACACACACACACACTGAGTCTTGGGTTAACATAAACCAACTGAGCACAGATCAAATTAGTGTGTGTCTGCTTGTGTGTGTGTGTGTGGTTGTGTGTCTGTCTGTGCACGACATTACACATGCTTGTTTGATACGGTCAGTATCCAGGACAAGTTTCAACATTTAGTTCATAGTATGAGACACTAGCATATAGTGTCCAGCGGTGTCTAACTCTACGAAGTGTGTGTGTGCACAACATGACTACTGTAACTCTACAAAGTGTGTGTGTGTGCACAACATAATTAACATGCTTATGACCTCATCTTCTCTATACTCTAGTTTAGTCCCAAACCACCAATCCCCAACGTGGGCCACCAATCCCCCAATCCTCAAGAGACTCCTGGGGAAACAGGGTTAGGGGGGGGGGGGGGGCAGGCTCAAATCTGCCCTCCTCTTCCTCTGTCCAGACTGACCTCTCGAGCATCTTTAGTTACACTTTGACACCCGCCGGACGCACACACATTCTTTTTCACGCCGGACTCACACACACTCTTTTTCACGCCGGACTCACACACACTCTTTTTCACGCCTGCACGCACACACACACACACACACACTTTTTTTCTTTCTTGTGTCTCTCTCTTTCTCCCTCTGTCTTCACACTTCACACACACACACACATTCCTTTTCAACCTTTATGCATTTTACAGGTACACGTAGATGCTCTTTGTCTCTCTCCCACTCCCTCTTGCTCTCGTCCACACACACACACTCAGGTAGAGTGGGTAGATGAGATGTTGCCTGTTGCCTTTGGGGGTCGGACACACAAGATCTCCTTCCTTTCTTTTCAGGAATTCAGGGCCTGGTCAAGCTTCAGGGCCCCCTTTATTTCCAGTTAAGTCCATGCAAAGTCTGCTGTCTGTGTGTGTGTGTGTGTGTGTGTGTGTGTGTGCCTTTCTGTGCGTGCTTGCGTGAGTGTGTATGTGTGTGCCTGTGCGTGTTTGCGTGTGTGTGTGTGTGCGTGTGTGTATGTGTGTGCGTGTGTGTGTGTGTGTGTGTGCATGTGTGTGCATGTATGTGTGTGTGTGTGTATGTGTGTGCATGTGTGTGTGTGTGTGCATGTGTGTGTGTGTGCAGGAGAGACTAAAAGTGCTGAGCTGGAGAAACAGTGTTATGAGGACATCAGGATTTTTAACAGTAATGTGTCTCTCCAGAGATTATTTCTCTCTATTTTCCACCTCTCTCTCTATCTCTCTCTTTCTTTATCTATTGCACTCTCTCTATCTGATTGATAATCCCTTCAACTCTTGCGCCATGACTCCAACATGCACACACAGACACACACACACACACACACACATATACAGACTCTCACTCACACACTGTAGAACAAGGTCTGCTTTGAATCTGATGCAAACGCTTTGCATGGCCCAATCGCAGACCTAGCCACACATGTGGCTCCGTTTGAGATAGCGTGGCCATTGTGTGTGTATGTGTGTGTGTGTGTGTGTGTGTCAGTGGAAGAGGAAGTGTGCTTAGGGGCTGGTGTGTGTGTGTGTGTGTGTGTGTGTGTTTGGGGAGGGGTAGGGGTAGGGGGGGTGCATGGTGCTCACATTTGTTTCAGATTTCATCCGTGTAAACAACAGAGTGCAGGCAGACATGCTGGGGCCTATTTAAATTAGGCCCAGGCTAGAGCGCAATCAGAGAGACGGAGAGGAGTGGGACAGTGTGTGTGTGTGTGTGTGTGTGCGCGGAGAGAGAGAGAGAGAGAAAGTGATAGAGTGTGTATGTTTTTGTGTGTGAAAGTGAGGGAGACAGAAGGACAGAAGAGGTGTGTGTTGTGTATGTGTGTGTAAGAGAGAGAGAGCGAGTGTGACAGAGCATGTGTATATGTTTTTGTGTGTACATGAGGGAAACACAGGGGGACAGAGTGAGAGTGTGTGTGTGTGTGTGTCTGTGTGTCTGTGTGTGAGGCCATGAACAGACACGAGAATAGATGTACTAAAAAAAAAATTGCACTTCAAAGGCATTATGTTTACATGGCGTGGAAGTGTAAAATCATTACAAATCGTTTTTCATGTCAATACATATACATTCATGGGAGGATCAGGGGAAAGTGGGGAGTTTAAACAAAAAAGATGGGGAGGAAGCGTAAAAGCCTAATTATGTGTTCCTTGGTATGTACAAAGACTGCTCCTGGTGCATGTCTATTCTCTGCTTCCTAGATCGTCCCACCTTGTGTTAATCAAATTGCTGATTCAATCGTCAATAAGAGAACCTTTCAGAGTCAACAGAATCAGCTATATAGACCACTTTTGTGAAGTCATTGTAGGCTACTATCAAAAGCAACCTTAACTTTCGGTTGGCCTTTCTAATGTCTTCACTTTCACGTCATTCCTTAAACTTTCCCTACTTGGATTTGACCAATCTTCCATAGCCTATGTGCAAAATAGTTTGAGTAGAACTACTGATCTTCATTATCTCCCTGCTTGTTGACATGTATGGTATTATTTCATGATAAGCTAAACGTTTGATTCTTTTTTTAATATTTGTCATCAGTTAACTTCATTCAACTATAGCTTGTATGTAGGCTATTCAGTTCAGTTGTGGACCTTAAGTAAGTGCGGTGGGGGCCGGAGAAAGGCAGAGAAAGAGCAGATACACACTAGAAAGTTTGAAAAATCTGTGTATTAGGTCTGACAAAGTTTGTGAGAGAGAGAGAAAGATAGAGGTGTATGTTTTTTTGTGTGTGTGTGTGTAATGTGTACTGTTAATGTGTGTGTTATTATTGTGTATGTTTTTTTGTATGTGTGTGTGTATGTTTTTGTATGTGTGTGTGTGTGTGTGTGTGTGTGTGTGTGTGTGTGTGTGTGTGTGTGACTGAACAGACAAACACTATGTCTAGCTAAAATTATTGGTAAACAGTGTAGTGTGACAGATTCAATGTAGGAGCAACTAAGACGATGTAGAAGAGATGGGTTTGTGTCAGTTTGAAGGAGTGTGTTGTGTGTTTCATGTGTGTCAGTTTGAAAGAGTGTGTTGTGTTTTTCATGTGTCAGTTTGAAGGAGTGTGTTGTGTGTTTCATGTGTGTCAGTTTGAAGGAGTGTGTTGTGTGTTTAATGTGTGTCAGTTTGAAAAGTTTGTGTGTTTCAT
Source organism: Alosa alosa (assembly GCF_017589495.1). Taxonomy (NCBI): domain Eukaryota; kingdom Metazoa; phylum Chordata; class Actinopteri; order Clupeiformes; family Clupeidae; genus Alosa; species Alosa alosa. The sequence continues at coordinate 18,415,068 of NC_063195.1, forward strand.
GTGTGTGTGTTTGAAAAAATGTGTTAATATGTTTAATTTTGTGAAACAAATAGTCAGGGGAAAACAACCCTACCTAATAAATGGTTTTGTCCATAATACATGATTTATAAGTGTGAGAGCATTAGACTGTGTGTGTGTGTGTGTGTGATGTGTGTGTGTGTGTGTGTGTGTGTTTATTTTAATGTGTTTTTGTGTGTGTTTGTGTGTGTGTGTTTGTGTGTGTGTTGTGTGTGTGTGTGTGTGTGTGTAAGAAACGATTAGAACTATATGTGTGTGTATGTATGTGTGTGTGTATTGTGTGTGTGTGTGTGTGTGTGTGTGTGTGTGTGTGTGTGTGTGTTAGTGTGTGTGTGTGTGTGTGTATGTATGTATGTATGTGTGTGTGTGTGTGTGTGTGTGTGTGTGTGTGTGTGTGTGTGTGTGTGTGTGTGTGTGTGAGAGAGCATTAGACTTTGTGTGTGTGTGTGTGTGTGTGTGTGTGTGTGTGTGTGTGTGTGTGTGTGTACAGTTGTAATAAAGCCTTTATAAGCTGAGACGATGGCACACCCTCATGCCCAGCGCACATGTTATAAGCGGAGGGCAGGGCCTCCGTCGACTGGACACTAGATGGAGCTGTGAGTTGGCCCAGGTCCACTATCTGATCAGGGCCAAGTTCATCAGTCTGCCACTACCATGATACAGACCCCTCCATCAGAGCTCCACCAACAACACACAGCCTCTCTCTCTCTCTCTCTCTCTCACACACACACACACACACACTGTCCCCCTCCCTCGCTCACACACATCTATCACACACAAACACACACACACACACAAACACACACTGTTATGTCCGTCCGATGATGGCAGCTTGTTCCAGGGGTTGGGGGGGATTGGTCAAACGTTGTTGCTGTTGATGCCACCTCACGTGGCTATGGAGGCGGTATTTTGGAGCCGCACACTCTTCCCACAGATGGAGCAGGTATGTCCTGATGATTGGGAGGTGGGGTCTGCCTGCGGTGTCGTTAAGGCGCGTCTTGGAGTCCTCCTTTGGATGAAGGTGTCGTTGATTTGCTCAGCTGCTTTTATTTGCGTGGCTCTCAGGCTGGTCTGTTGGATGCTATTGCCTCGAGCTGGCCAGGGTTGGCGTTGCAGCCGCTCAAAAGTTCTTTGGTAAAAGGATCCTTGTCGTCTCTTCTGGCCTGGCGGCCCGCTTAGGATTGACAACTGTCCATAAAAAGGACTTGGCGTGGGGCCGATAGCCGAGCATCACGAATGGTGTAGCCAACCAAGCGTAAATGCCTCTTGGCCAGAGCTGCTTCCATGCTGGTGGTGCCAGTCGCGGTCCAAGAATGTCAGTATGGGGGATCTCGGTCCTCCCAGGACAGGTTGAATATTTTTTGGAGGCATCTGATGTGAAACATCTCCAGGCTGTTTATGTGGCGTACTCTGGCGTCCATGTTTCTACCCCATAGAGTAGGGTGGTGACACAGACTGCATTATAGACAGCTACTTTGGTACTGATTTTTAGTTTGTTGTTGCCGAATACTCTCTTCCTAAAAGCCCCAAGGCTGATGAGGCTTTGTTGATCTGATGGTGGATTTCACTGTCAAAGGGTGGAATCTGCAGAGGGAGATGTGGAGCCCAGGTATGTAAAATGGTCAACAAGACTAGTGGACTGCCATTGATGTGGAAGCCAACATGAAGGAGATTTGGTTACAGAGTTAGCCATAACCTCTGTCTTCTTGGTGTTTACTTGAAGACCAAAGGGACTGATACAATGCTGAAATGGTGTCCAGGGCATGTTGCATGGATTCTGGGCTGTGTGCCAAGACAGCACAGTGATCACCGCATACTGGAACTCATGGATGTAGCAGGTTGATGTTTTTTTCTGTCTTGGAGGCAGCGGATGTTGAAGAGGTTGCCATCGGTATTCCAGGTCTATACCATCTTTGTGCTGCAGAGCCTGATGGAACAGTCGGTGATTGCTTTGAGGAGGGATTGAACAGTACTGGTGCCAGGACACAGCCTTGCTTTACCCCAACATTGACCTTAAAGGGATCAGACTGAAACCCCCATAACAACTCTATTGCATGCCATCGTGCAATTGTTACCCAGAATGGAAGGGAACTTGGGTGGTACACAAGTTTGCCAAAGTTATTGCCCAGAGCATCAATCACGGTTAATGGTGTCAAAGGCTTTGCTGCTATAGGTTAGATGAAAGCGATGTAGAGGTCTCTAAGCTGCTCTCTGCTTTTCTCAAGTAGCTGCCGTAGAGCAAAGATCATGTCAGTTGTGGACCTGCACTACGGAAGCCACACTGTGTTTCAGGGAAGTAAGTTCTGAGATGTACTTTCGACCAGTCGGAAAACATAATCTTTAAAGGACTTTTGCCTGCTGTGGAGAGGCGAAATTCCTCAACTGTTGTCACAGTCTGCTCTGTCCCCTTTCTGCTTATAAAAACGATGATGTTGGCATCCTTCCAGTCCTGGGGTACATTCTCAGAACTGCCAGATTTTTGATGATCAGGAGGTGTAGCGGTGTGAGGAGATAGCCCCCATGTTTGAACACCTCCGCTGGGATACCGCCGGTCCTGGGCTTTTGTTATTTTCAGGCTCCTGATAAGCCTTGGATGTTTCTCCGAAGTCAGGAGGGCTGTCCAAATATTAGCATCTGTGGCATAGCAGAAGCCTTGTCAAGGATGTTGGGGTCTGCAGGTTGCTGTGATTAAGGAGACCTTTAAAATGTTATTTAAAAGCAAAAGCAATGGAACTAGAGGGCCCCGCTTTTATGTAGCTCCACTTCATCCCACAAATGGCTACACCCACCCCTCGAACCAACACCTGTAGACCTAGAACAAACAATCTGTAAAGAAATTAAAATCTCAGATCTCCCTTTCTGCAGTCAATTCGGTCAAAAAAACATCATCCTTCAAAGCCCCAACAAATTTCAGCTACTCTGACAGCCTGGTGGAGATTCTACCCACATCATGATTCACCTATAGCACCATCAATTCGCACCCGATTTGAATAACCAAGATTTCACCGTCAATAAAAAAAACATAACTTTCACATGGATGGGAAAGGGCATCCTCACCTTCAACACATTCTTCAAGACAATAATCTGGCCTCAACACTGTTGGTCCAGAAACACTGACATCAGTAACCACTTCTTACAATACCTGCAAATTAAATCATCTATCCTAGGAAAAAATTAACATCAGACAGCTAACCTTGACATTCCCCCACCAATCTCAGAGCTGTATATCCCAAAAAAATACTCTCCCAAATTTACCAAAAATTATATCTTGTTCCAGAAAAAACAATTGGCCTGCCATATCACAAATGGGAATCAGACTTATCAATTACTCCAGTTGCCGACTTCTGGACCAAAATGTGCAAAAACATCTACCTCGCATGACAAAGAATAGTAATCTACAACTAATACAATACAAGGTTCTTCACAGATTCCACTACACTGCACATAAATTGGCAAAATGGGGTTTGGCTGGGATCTTTGCACTCACTGCACCTGAATAACAGATACATACATTCATGGGTTTGGCATTGCACTCCAATCAACCACTTCTGGGTGAGTGTCACAAAAATCTCTCTCTTCCATCTTTGGCTGTCACATCCCAGCATCCCCTTCCTTATGCATTCTTGGTGATACATCCACAGTCAATTTAAGCAACTCCGGCAATAAAACACTACTGTTAAGCTGACTATGCATGAAAACAATCCTCATGAACTGGAAATCTAGGAAAAAAGCTCACATCACTCATTGGAAAAACTTGTTAACGGATATATATCATTAGAAACCTATCAACTACAAACTTAATCAATACTCAGGATACAACCTCTCCCTTGGTACCCCTTTATCACCTACTTACAGTCCTGACCCTCTTTGCCTGAGTTCCATCTCCACCACCGATCATAACACACTTCATCAACAGATACACATATCATCGAACACTAGGCAGGGGGAGGGTAAGCTGGAACTGTTATTATTATTATTATTATTATTATTAGTAGTAGTAATATAAATAGCATCCTTCTTTCCCTCCCCTTTTATTTACATTCTCTGATAGCACTAATTTCACTCTTTCTCTCTGCCTCTCTCCCATGCGTTATTCTGCGGGGCCCCGTGGATGGCTTGGGAGATAGGTCCTGGCGAATTGGCTGTGTGGTTTTGGCATTGGTTGGGAGTCCTGTGGGTTATCTATTGGCCCTGGGCCCCGTTGTGCACCCTCTCATGCGGCTCATGCACCGCCTTGTCCTGGAAGCACACAGCCGCGCTTTACTCTCTTTTAATGCACTACATGTTGGGTGACATACATAAACAAAAACTACAAAACAGGCTAGGGTAAGAGTGGGTGCAGGTAGATGCCCTCATCAGGTGTCTATCTGCATGCCCTCACTTATTTTAATGCACACATTGTTGGGGCATACATCTTACACAGGGTAAGTGTGGTGTGCATGGGAAATCCTGACAGATATTCACCATGCATGCCCACTACTTTTTTAATGCCCCATTCTAGATAGACCCCTCAACCTAGCCATTCACATACTGTACATATTTAGGTCCAAGGGGCAAGTGTTGGGTGAAGGTCTGGGGGCGAGGTGTGGTTGGTCGTGGTAGTGGGGGATGTGTGCATATGCTGGGGGCCTGGCGATGGGTGGCATGGGTCCTCCCCTCTGTCAGCTCGTCGCGCAGTATAACTGCAGGGGCTGGGTGGAACTGTGGCCATTAATGGGTGCCAAGGTTGGCAATCAGTCAGGCAATCAACCAGGCAATCAGTTATTCCTATTATTATACTTATCATTAATAGAATAATTACAACTCCTCTCCTGAAACCCTCCCTCTATGTTCCAGCTTCTCTCCTCCTGGCCCAACAACAAACCAGCCTTATACATATCTTTTACACACACACACACACACACACACATACATCCTCACATGCTCACTACCCCTCACCCCATCCCCACCCCCATCCCAACACCACCTCATTTCACACTCTTAGAGCTACCATCCGCACCCCCCATCCCCTTCTTTTCATTCCGGTCATCAATTTCATCCCTGATAATCATATCATAATCATCCTGGACCATAAAATCATCCTTAGCTTTCTGTTATTAATGTTATGTTGTGTTATGTTTGTGGAAACCAAGTCAATGTGATGTCTTGTTAAGTTACAGTATGTTAATTTTATTAATGTCGTCTGTTTGTGGGTATGTGAGTATTCAATATTGCGTAATGCGTAGTGTTGCATTTTTCTGTAATGTCAATGATGTTTGCAAATAAAAAAAAAAAAAAAAAAAAAAAAAAAAAATTTCTCTTGGCGGTCCTTCAGGAGAGCTGTCTCCAGCAGCAGATCTAACAGGAGTGAGGGTTTGCTTCCTTGGTCCATGGAGAGCTTTGATGGCATGATAGAAGCCATAGTGTCACTACAGTCAACAAGATGTTGAATTTCTTTTGCTTTCTCCAGCCACCAGGTGTCTTCCATGGCCCTTAGTGACAGCTGTGCTTTGGCACTAACCTTGGTGTAGTTGGCTTTTAGCATGGAGGATTGTGGGTTGGAAGCAGGGCTTTGTGGGGCTGCTGTTTTTTTGCAGAGTCAAATGGATATGAGAAGAGTTGTTGTCAAACCAGTCCTGATGTTTTCTGACCTTGGTGCCAAGGGCTGTTGAGGCGGCAGAGTGGATGGCGGCAGATAGAACTGGCCAGTCTTTGGCATCAGCTTTCTCTGGGACATGAGAGAGAGGTTGCATGCAAGGTGGCTGACGGAGGTCATCAATGGTGTCTGGGTTGGAAGCTGGCATGTTTAGTCTTCTAGTCTTTGGGGCGTCTTGGGACAGCAAGGTGGGATGACCAGGTGTAGTTTGGATCTGACCATGCGGTGGTCAGTCCAGCACTCTGCTCCCTGCATGGCTCTAGTGATCATCACATCCTGTCTGTCCTTTTGGCGAACAATAATGTAGTCCAAAAGGTGCCAGT